>NW_022196645.1:402113-457113 GCF_008641045.1 Pistacia vera
ATTCCATTGATACTCTAATGTGATTGGTCAATAAAAGTTAGATATAAAGGTCATTTGGCATAAATTTTTCATATAAGGGCGTTTTGGTCATTTCTACCACAACATAAAGATAAGTACTCATTTAATGCCATTTGACTTCTTTAAAACACTTAACCATTAAGCAATTCTATTAGGTAAATGACTAATTTACCATTGGTGAATTTTTATGGACACTTAAATCATATGGTTTTGTATGAAAAGACCATTATACCCTTGGTTACCATTTATGCCATTTAACCTTATCAATCAACTTTATGACCATTCTACCCTCATTTCTCTTCAATGACCTCACCCTTTACACTTTATAATGGCCACATCTCGAAATGCATGTAAATTGACCATTTTACCCTTCCATTCAAAAAAGAAAATTACTTGAAAAGGTAAATTTCACACCTTAGGGCATCGGAATAATAACGTGGGGTTTACACACCTAGTCTTCGCTTTGGAGCTCTTTCCATAGCTTTGTCTGCAGCCTGATACCTATAATTAGCAAAGTCCGGATCGACTATTTAGGTGCATCCACAACTTTTACCTGCTCATTCTAGAACCTCGTTAGATACAAGGTCAGCGTTTCATCTCTCTCCTGATGAATATTGTCAGGTACCTGAGCGGCATTGTGAATTCTCTCCTCACTTGGAATTGTTGTAGGTACCGTGAGGAGAACTATTACCAAGAGCAAATTGAGTTCGCCCTGAGCCTTTTGTACCACCTTTTGGCATCTTCTACAAATGTGACTGGGAAGTAGTAGCACTTTTCCAAGTCACAAACCTGGTGTAGTTCCATCAGGTTGTTGAAAGTGTCCAAGTGGTCTCTAGGATCTCCTTTCCCATCGAACTTGCTTTCTAGCGCCCTAAATCCCCGGGGAAGCAGGGCCTGGCAAACTTCCTCTATGAAGGGAGAGCTCCCTATCTTTTCTATCACATTGTTCTGGCGAGCTCTTAGATCGTCGAACATTTTCTGCACCCGATCTAGGTCTTTGTTGTGAGGATTGCCCTGGTTGGCTCTGTTTAGCCTTACCTCGAGCAAGTGAGTTTGCAAATTTGTTACTTTTAAGCCCCCTCCATTATGCGCATTGATGCGTGAGGTTGAGTCATGATGGTTGGGCTAGTAGGTGTTATCATTCTCATCAGTGCGTTGCTCATGACGTTGGTTATAACCAGAACGTTGGTCATTGCCAGATTAACACACATGACTAGTCTCGTGAACTTGCAAGATCTGAACCTGCCTTTGGTGTGGGTTAAAACTGGCATGCTAACGTTGGGGGTATCATTGAGCAAGTCGAGTGTCTCGTGGGCGACCATTGCCTTCTTTTCCCCCCATTGGTTATTTTCCTGGTAGCCTCTCGAGGTTAGTTTGCCTGCGGGACTCACGTTCGTGAGCAAAATGTACCTTATGTCATCAGAGATGTCGGTCGCCCCTTGGTGCCAATGAACCAGATTGGTTGCCGATTGAATTCTAACCTGTCGGGGTAACATATGTGAAATATGGTTGGTTAAGATCATAAGGGGTTGGTTGCTGATTTCTTAGCTCAACCACAATCTGTTGCACCGCCTGTGCAACCATTATTTTGGTCATCTCCACTAGTTGGTTGTTCTTGAGATTCGACGTCCCTACCTCTGGGTTATTCGCGGCCTGTTGTGCTGGCAACACTAGTAGTTGGCGCCCGGCGACATCTTGATGCATCTCTTGGTGGGTGGTTTCCACGTTATCACGGTTTTTGGTGGTGGTTTTTTTATCATGTATGAACAATTGTGGGCCTTGAGTGATCGGGTCACTAGGATTTTTGTCAAAAATTCTGAGATTATGGCAGAGGCCTTCATTCTCATGCCAAAATATTGATTCAAAAAATAAACCAACTAGAGTGATCCGATTGACCTTGGTGGAATTGGAACAGATGTGTATGTTATTATGGGTAACCAACAATGTAATGAATTGGAAATAGTAAAGTAAATAACACGGAGAGTTTTTAAAGTGGTTCGGCGAGTTATACTCTTGAGCCTATATCCACTAATCTTTGTATTTGCTTTGAGAGCTTACAATAATAATCCTAGAACAATTTGTTAACCCCTTCTCCATCGTTGGATGAGGTTTATATACAAGTTTTGTACAAAGGAATGAGCGCAAATAAAGGGATTACAATTAAGATTAAAATTCAACTTCGATATTTTCGTGATTGAGCATTGAGATTGCACCAAGATTGTTGTCGATCTGATCCCTTCCAAGATATCCAGGATCTGAAGTTATTTGTGAGCTGGTTGAACAACTGTAGGGATTGGCACGACTAGCTTGTGCTAGGTCGAGCTATAAGTCGACGAGCTTATGCTGGGTCGAACAATTGATTGAGTCAAACTGATCCTGGGTCGAGCTTTAACCTCGTAATTCTCCGAGCTTGATGGAAAAATCACACACAACACCCTTTATATAATCAATTAATATTAAACTCATCCACTTCGTTAAGAAAATATTAAAAACTTCTATGCCATTGGTGATATTTAGAGATCCATAAAATTTTAGAATTAAAAGTCCATTTTACCTTTGTATATTACAGTAATTTTTCTTTTCTTTTCATTTTATTTTCTTCTACATTTTCCTTTCGTTTTATTTTCTCTTTCATGCTTAATTTTTCAAGTTAGTTAATTTCTTCATCTCCCAACTTATCAACCTCAGATCCTTCTATTTTTTTACCATTCATTATTGGAAAAAGGAACTCCTAAATCCTAAACTCAAAACTTCAAGGCAATGTTACACATCATCTATAACCACTATTAATTGTAAACCCAATCACACATAATTAAAAAAAAAACTTCAGATCCACATGATCACCTCAAACAACCAAAAGACAAAAAAACAAGTCACAAATCCCACCAAATCGGCAAACTCAATTTTAGATTTACTTCACAATCGGCAACCCACAAATGCAAATTTGCAACCCCAAACCAAATTAAAAAGTCCACAAACTCATCCATGTAAAATTTGCAACATTGAGTAATGTGAAACCCAAAATCTCCACAATCTCACCTAATAACCCTGTAACATCACGGCCATCTATGACCAGAAGATTTTAGCTGTGGCATTAGTTCAAGTGGTCAAGAAGAGTGTTACCTGGTGCTAGGTTTAGTGGCCAAGAGGTGCGCCGTCACGATTGTGGCTCACATGTAAAAGTGAGCTATTGTGAATAAGGCATGTTGTGACGAAGTTGGTTGGAGTGGTTGAAGATGCATCATGGTGAAGAAAAGGTAAGGAAAAGGAAGAAAACTATGGAAAGGAGCAATGGAGTGAAGAAGAAGAAGAGAAGAAAAACACATGACAAAAAAGGGCCTTTTACAATAGTAGAATGTTGTTGTAAAATCGTTGAAAAAAGGTCTTTTGTGGCAGATATACAAATGAGTTTTAACTATTGTAAAACGGTGGTGTTGCCAATGTATAACAGTGAACAATTGTTGTTGCATATACATAAAATGGTAAAACAACGACATTTTTATCGTTGTAAAAGTATTTACCATTAGAGAAATGGCTCATTAGCAAAATCCCACATGGGTAGAAATGAAAAACTCAAGAAGAGAGAGACAGGATAAGTAGAATCCCATATGCATTTGTTATTGGGTCTATCATGTACACTATGTTATGTATTAGGATTGATGTCTCATGTGCCTTGAGCACTTGTAATAGATATAAATCAGATCCAGGTGAACAACAATGGACATCAGTCAAGAATATCCTTAAGTACTAAGGATGCAGTCTTGGTTTACGGCGGGATGGAGAGCTCACTATCAGAGGATACAATGATGCTAGTTTTCAGACTGATAAATCGCAATCAAGATACATGTTTTGCCTCAATAGTGCTACAGTGAGTTGGAAGAGCTCCAAGAAAAGCACCATAGTAGATTCTACAATGGAAGCGGAGTATATCACATTGTCAGATGTGGCCAAGGTGGTAATTTGGATCAAGAAGTTGATCACTGAACTTGAAGTGGTCTCGAGCATAGTTGATCCAGTAAAGCTTTACTGTGACAACACTAGTGCCATTGCTCAAGCCAAAGAAACTACAGTCTCATTAGTAATCCAAACACATGCTTAGACACTTCCATCCGATTAAAGAGATTGTTCAGAGAGGTGATGTGCATATCTACAAAGTTCCTACTGAGGATAATATTGCAAACCCACTAACAAAAGCCCTATCACAACAGAAGCATGAAAAATACTTAGCATTATCCGGTATTAAGTACATGAATGATTAACTATAGGGCAAGTGAGAGATTGTTAGGGTAGGTGCCATAGAGCCAATCAAATTGTAGCATCTAACTACTTGTAAAACATGTTGATATTAATAAAAAGGCAATTTGACTATATTATGTAAATCGTATTTCATATATGTTATGATATACGTCCTTACATTGGTAGAATCATGACAAGGGTACCAAGTGCTTTAAATCTTGATTGTAAGAACCCCATGATCACATTAGATGACCATTCTAGAAATCGTCCGTAACCCTAGTATTATCCTAAAGTAAAGGCACAGATAATACGGTAAGGCTATTATAGTGTTGGACGACCCTATCGAAAGATAGTAATGGCTCTTACATGTTAAAGTTGTTTAGTGACTGTAAGTAATTAATCTACCATACGCAACAGAAAAAAAAAAAAATTCAATCGGTAAATCAATTACCTTTCTTTGCCTAGATCCGAGTATAGATTATACCGTTTACATGTTTATAAACAAAAATCTATATAAAGTAAATCCATTCAAGGATTAGAATACTTACGTACGTTTGGAGGCTCCTTTGAATATCTCTGATTTCTGATAGGAACATTGTTCACGTACTGTTCACGTGATTTTTGGCCAATCAATTCAAAGTAGGATCGCACTCACAGAAGTCCACACAAAGATAATCCGCTAAACCCTTGATTATTTTGCTAGAACAATCAAGGGCTACAAGAATCAAGAAAGAAGAACAAGAAAAGTTTTCTTCTTGAGAGAGAGAGATAGGGTGGTTAGGGTTTTAATTGAATGAATAATTCTTTTATGTTTTAATTTTAAGTTGCAGTTAAAACCCTATTCCACTTAGGAATAGCCATGGGCTCCAAACCTAGTTCACCCTTGCAACCAAACACACCCTTTATGGTATTTTAATTAATTAATTATTATTATAATTAAAATCAATTAATATATAATAATATATTAACATTCAATTAATAATAATAATTCATTTAAATATATACATAGATATATTTAAATATAATCTCACTAATTTAATTTTAATATTAAAATAAAATACAGGCAGCAACCTCAGCAAATTTAATTGCACTGTGAGATTACCAAAATATCCTTTCGTCCTGAAAGACGAAAATACCCTTCTCACAAATTGATTCTTAAATTATCTTCTAAGTGTATGACCTGTAGGCTCATCATCATATTGGCAGTGTGTAGTATCGCGATTAACACCAATTAATCGTCTCACTACACACATACCAAGATTGGCCCCTAACAAGGCATCATGGCCACCCGATAGATTCAGATTCAGTGAAACCATAGCCTGTCAACGGTTTGGTTATCATGCAATCAAATCCTTTCATCAACTGTTATCTCATCGAGACTAAGGTACAGAAATAGTGTCAACCTCAGATATCCTCGACATGTTTATATTCAGTTACTTGACCAATGACAGGAATATTAAATTGGATTGAGCATCAACTCAATCCCACTATGGCCATAGATTTAATGTCATTGCCATTTACTGAATTACCCAGTGAGATAACTTCTCCCGTACCCAGGAGTGATGAATCCTTTGTCGATCCACCATAGTCTCGATACACTTCTCAATGTAGCCAATCACTATCTTATTGATAGCTCTGAATAGAACTACGTTGGGCTAGTGTCAAACTATACCAATTGGTGCACAAGGCGCTCCGGTGATCTCAAGTCTAAGGATCACATGCACCATCATCAGTTAAAGGATTTATTCCATAGATATTGGGGTTACCATCCATATGGAATCCTCTGATGGGTTTGTCTAGTGAACTTGCCTCTAGCAAGCACCTATGCGTTGCACCAGGTTGTCAGCAAACAACCTTGACAAGTGAGATCAATCACTACCTTTCGACAGGGTCATTCAACACCATAGTAGCCTTACCGTATTATCTGTGTCCTTGGTCAGAATAATACTAGGGCTACGGACGTTTCTAGAATGGCCACCATATGTGATCATAGGGTTCTCACTATCAAGATTTGAAACACTTGATACTCTCGTCATAGTTCTACCATCCTAAGGACATATATCAATACATATAATATGATTTATGTGATATAGTAGAATATGCCTTTTATTGATAAACAAACATTTATTACAAAGTCAATTTTACAATAATTGATTGGCTCTAGGGCACCTACTCTAACAGTAACAACTTGGTGCGATGCATGGGTGCTTATAATTGGCAAGTTCCCTGGACATGACAAACCACTACGTAATTCATATTTAATATATATATATAGTAGAATATGCCTTTTATTGATAAATAAACATTTATTACAGAGTCAATTTTACAATAATTGATTGGCTCTAGGGCACCTGCTCTAACAGTGACAACTTGGTGCGACGCATGGGTGCTTATAATTGGCAAGTTCCCTAGACATGACCAACCACTATGTAATTTGTATTTAATATATATATATGTGTGTGTGTGT
The DNA here is from genome assembly GCF_008641045.1 of Pistacia vera. NCBI lineage: Eukaryota > Viridiplantae > Streptophyta > Magnoliopsida > Sapindales > Anacardiaceae > Pistacia > Pistacia vera. The sequence continues at coordinate 408,835 of NW_022196645.1, forward strand.
GTGTGTGTGTGTGTGTGTGTGTGTGTGTGTGTGTGTGTTATAATGTATGTCCTTAGAATGGTAGAGCCGTGATGATGGTATCGAGTGCTTCAAATCTCGATGGTGAGGACCCTATGATCACAGATGGTGGCTATTCTAGAAACATCCGTAGCCCCAATATTATTCTAACTAAGGACACATAATATGGTAGGGCTCTTATAGTGTTGAACGACCATGTCGAAAGACAATGACATATCTCACTTGTCAAGGTTGTTTGTCGATAACCTGGTGCAACACATGGGTGCCTGTCATAGGCAAGTTCACTAGACAAACCCATCAGAGCATTACACATAGATGGTAACCCTAGTGTCTATGGAATAAATCCTTTAACGGATGGTGGTGCATTTGATCCTTAGACTTGAGATCATCAGAGAGCCTTGTGCACCAATTGGTGTAGTTTGACACTAGCCCGATGTAGTTATATTCAGAACTGTCAAAATGGTACTGATTGGCTACATCTAGAAGTGCAATGAGACTATGGTGGATCAATAGAGGATTCATCACTCCCGGGTATGGGAGAAATTATCTCGCTGAGTAATTCGGTAGATGGCAACGACATTAAATCTGTGGCCACAGTGGGATTGAGTTGTAGCTCAATCCAATCTATTTTGGTTGTTGGTCCAATAACCGAACACCGAGATATCAAGGATATCCAAGGTTGACACTACTTCTGTACCTCAACCTTGATGATATAATATATGATGAAGGGATTGGGTTGCAAGTTAACCATATCGTTGATAGGTAAGCTGTTTTGCTAAATCCAAATCTATCAGGTGGTCATGATGTCTTGCTAAAGGCCAATCTGGGTATGTGTTTAGTGAGACGACTTATTAGTGTCAATCGCGAGACTACTCATTGCTGATATGATGAGGAGCCTTCGAGTCGCACATATAGAAGACAGATTAAGAATAAATAGGAGAGAAGGATATTTTCATCTTTTGAAATGAAAGAACATTGTGCTAATCTCAAAGTGCAATTAAATTTGTTGAGGTCGTTGCCTATATTGAATTTTATATGGAAATTAAAATTACTGAGATTATGTACTTATTATATATATATATATTATATTATATATATAATATATTCAATTTTTAAATTTTTATATATTATTTTTTTGATGATATTAATATTAGTGAAGATAATATATATATGAAATTCATATTTGAATTTAAATAAGAAACCATATGGAATATTACCTTGTTTGGTAATGGGGATTTACTATTGTAGTTATGGAATAAACTTATTCTTAACTAGATTAGGGTTTTAATTTTGTTGCATATTTAAAGGCAACTTAAAATTAAAACAAGTGATAAAATACTTTAATTGAAACCCTAGCCACTCCCCTCTCTCTCTCACATATTTTCTCTCAATGTAGAGAAGAGAATTTTTCAAAAAAAAAAAAATTCTGCATTTTTATTCTTGATCCTTGCGGGTTTGCTAGCACATTGAATCCCTTGGCGATCGTTGTCCTGTCTACGTGTGGATACCGGGAGTTCATTCCTATCTAGGAGTGGGAGCGATTCACATCAATCGAAGGACCCTCCAAACGCTGGTATAATCTCAATCACATGATTATATATTTGTTTATACTAAAATGATGTAGATCTGTATAAAGATCGTTGGGTTTCAAGGTTTTTGAGATCGAAAAATCTTTTATTTTTCTGTTGCATAATCAATCCGAAAACCAACGCTGGTAACTCAAATTAGGGTTGGAAATGTATTATTTTTGCATTTGGACGATTTGTGTTGCATCATGGTTGAATGGTGCCGTGGCATACTTCTAGGTGATTTTTACTTCGACAAAACCTATACCATGCCACAGTTCACTTTAATGGCGCTGCGGCGCCACACAGATTTCGCCGATTTGTGTTACGGCATAAGGAACTGTGTTGTATTGCAGTTTACGCCGATTTACGTTGCGGTGCAAGATATCTTCACTGCAGTACAACTTGGATTGTGTCGATCCACGCCGCAGCGCATGAAATCGTGCTACAATGTGACTGGAAGTTTCAGCTTGTCTAATTTATCTTCACTCGAACGGGTCCAAGATGTTTGAAGACCAACACAAGCACGAATAATCCTTTTTTTTGCACCTAAATACCTGAAAACACAACAGTAACTCGTGATTCTGGAAGATAACGAAACATGCAAGGAATCTCATCATAAATAATGCACTAAACCATAAATTCCTTACAATCTCACCCCCAAATCACTAAATATATCCACATTTCCAACACTCATTAGAAGTAGCTTTCAAAACTCAAAAGTAAGAAAGCCTAAGCGCAATATGCTTTTTATAGCATGCTTCAACAAGGAACAATCGAAACCTTCCACCAATCCATGTGGCGTCATCTGGGATGAGGAAAATAATTGCTATCCCAGTAATCGAGGCATCAACCTGTCAGACAGAATGGAAAAAGCCTGCCATTTGCATTGGTATGATGATCTGCCTGATGCCCCATTAAATGTGCGGATAAGACTCCTCGATTTTCCCTGATTGAAATTGCATTTCTACCCTTTCAAAAGCAAAGCCCTCTTGGACATCGAAACACTATGAACTCTCAACCTCTACAAATAGGTAAGCTCGTCGAGGCAGTCCTCAGCACAACGAACAATTTGCGGGGGCAAAGCACACGCTCATTGCGCTCGAGTAGGAAACTTTTCAAGAGATTCCAGAAAAAAAAAAAAATACATGCATCCGAAGTAATTAAGTTGCTAGCAAAATGAGGCAAGGTAGGGACAAAAAAGGTAAATCTTTATTTATTGTCAATTTACGTGGGGATTACATTACCAAAAAAAAAAAAAAGTGAGAGAGAGAGAAAAAGAGACTGCCAAGACAAACGAGTCTCAGTCCTCGCTCGGATAGGATGAGGCCTCAGATCCTACACCTTGAAGTGACGCAAGGAGGCGCTCGAGCCGTGTTCTCTCTCTGAAGAATGCTGATAGCCCCTTCCATCTGTCACACCTCTACATGTAGTTCCCCGTTCTCTTTTAGAAGAGCCTTAATATGCTCATCCTTCGCCATATCCTTAAATTATGTAATAAAGCGTATGGTTGATTTAATAAAATGGTAAATAAAGAAGGTTTGCTGCTTTCATTGACTTCATGGATTCAAACCACCTTGGGGTCACCTATCATATTTTGGCTTACTTGGAACATTGGGCTCGTAAAGTGTTCAATGGGCTTCGGGGATTAGTTCAGGTGCGTGCAAACTGGCTCGGATACTGCAGTTATAAATAATAAAATAAAATAAAAAATAAGATGGTAAATAATGCTTAAAAGGACAAGGATCCCTTATTGATGAATATCTAATATTCAAAAGGCGGTTGTGAAATGGTTATAAATAAGCCCATTGTTGCTTATATGTTTGTAAGAGAAACATACTCAGTGAAGAGCAAAGAAGCATTAAACAGTTTCTATTCCAAAGCCCTCAAATAAAAATCAAGTCTCATATCTCTTGAATCTGTCACTTTTGTGCTTCTTTCATCTCTTTATTAACTTAATCTCTTTTATTGTATTATAAGTATACAACTAAGGGGTCATTATAAAAATCCCTAGAGATGATAAATTTTTTTTTTTTTTTTTAATCGGTACAAGTTTGTAACTATACATTATCAGATTCATACCGAACCTACCGCAATTCTTGTCTGGGATTCATGATGCATTTACACTAAAACATGAGTGAGTTAAACTAGCTTCCATCATAAACTTCACAACAACACAACCAAATTTCGGGTTTACTCAACAATATCTCCAAACAATAACTCCAAAAACTCCAGCAACAAAAACTAATTCAACCAAATATAACAAGTCAAATAACAAATAAATAACACAATGAACATACACGACCAACCTCAAGGCTTAAAGGCAAAGCCACCTACCAAGAGATCCAAACGTAACGACTGAGCCACCGACTTGGATTTTCCACTACCAAGTTTGGCGAAAGCTTGGATAAAGGATTGAAGAAAACTCTCTGAAGAGCTCAATTTCTCATTCATAAAAGCTAACCCATTACAAAGCATAGTTTGACTTTATATAGCCTTACAAAAATAGTGCTCACAAATTAATAAAAACATAAAATATAAAAATGACACATAAAAAGGGTCACATGTGGCACCCCAAGGAAACAGAAAGCTAAACACAAAATACAAGGACACAAGTCACACAAAAGTTAGACTAGGTCATCCTTAAACTAAAAAAAAGTAAAATGATGGATTCTTTGACTTTCCAAAAGTGGAAAGGGGACAACAGCTGAGAATGTCATAAAGTGTTCTCTCCTGAAATGGAAAGTCTTGAGTTGCATTGTCATAGCTTGTCTCCTCCATATTTGAACTTTTCCTCCCATTTTGACTCCTTGGTTCCCATGAAATTAAATTGTAGCCAAATATTGGATTAGGGTGTAAAACCCCCATCCAGTCAGGTATCCTCTGAATATCCCTCAATGAGAATCTCGAGGATACATGTCTAGAGAACGAGTTGTATTTAGAAAAAACCTGTGTAAGGATAATAATAATAATATCCAAAACATGCATATAAAATGTCACGCGGGATCCAAACTTATAATTCAGAAACTTTAAGAATTTAACCAAAAATTACACAATCAAAGCATATTTATAGGGTGGAAGCTTCCAAAGGTGTTTCACAAACATTTATCATTTACATTATTTACATTAAAATAAAAACATCAAGATGACAATAAATCATCTCCCTTTACGTGTAGCCCTGCTGTCTCTAGCATCCTTCGTTTCTAGTCTACCTGCAAAGTAATCAACAATGAAAGGGTGAGCACTAATCGCTCAGTAAGGAATGATCCATTGCATTCTAAATGTGCTATTTGATCCTCATTTAAATATATTTGTTAACACACCACTTATCTTTTACATATAAGGATACTTCCCCTTTTTTTTCCCTTTCTATTTCATATGTTTTTCATCATTTTATCCCATGGCTATATAAACATCAATGCATACACATACAAATAAGTATGTAAACATAGTACACACACATTACATGTCATGATATAACATCTAAATATCATCTCACATGAGTATAAATCATCTCATGATGTAAATAACATCATAACTCATATAGTGCAACTAAATGCATATGAAGCATTTAACGTGTAGCCGATCAGACTTTTCTTAGCGTCTTAAGCACTTCATATCATCTAGCCTCAAATTCATCTAGAGCCATAGCATCGGGAGGCGTGCTTACGCGTTATTTAACATCTAAAGCATATATTCATCTTTCCTTAACCGGTATACGAGGATATGCTTACGCGTTTCTCATCATGTCTATATGCATCTCTATCATGTCTATATGCATCTCCAACATCTTATGGCATGTAAATACATATTTTGGTGAGCTTAATACTTTTAATTCATCTATGGATTATCAATCCATTTATCTCTTGCTCAAATACATCATCTTAAAACATGTATTACATTGAATCTTCATGCCATTTCATAACATTAATCATGCATTGACATCATGACCGTGTATATCTTTCAATGATCATCTAACTAATGGGTAAACATTAGTACATGACATAATTACAATAATACATTAATAATCAATTAATAATCATAAGAATTGATCATGTTAAATCTTAAACTTTAATAACCAGAAGTTTATACTTCAAGCCATTTTCCATCCATTTCTCAAATGAATTGGCTCTTGGCATGACATAAAAGTTATAGGTCTATGTCTTAACTTTCTAATGCTTGAAGAATCATCTCATTTAGATTTTAACAACTCAAGTTATGATCGAAATACTGAAGCATGTTTAACATAACCCCTAAGCTTACCAAATCCGAATTTTTCATATTAACTATGCCATAAGGGTTTGTAAGACTTCTAGAAGAAGCTTTTTTTCTATAGGGCTAGGTGTCAAGGGTAACAAACCTATCCAACGATATTGTGTCTAATGGGCTAAGGGTCTAAGGAGTAGTTGATTACCGAGCTAAGATCTCTCGCGATCTGACAAGGCTTCTCTTTGGGCACATTAGTTTGTTAACATCTTAAAGAAAGTGTAAAATCTCATTCCCATAATCATCCATTATTGTTATAACATTGTAAGCTAATGCAAACAACACCTCAACACTTCTAATAGCAACCATTCAACACCACGTGGCCTCTAATACTACAAGTTTTCCCACAATCAGCATCCACAACTTCATTTTCTTCAATCAAACATAACAACTCATAAAACATAAATAGCAATAACTTCATGTATAATGAATTAAAGGCAATAAGTAGAATAAATGAGTTCAACTGCACTTGCCATCAAATAATTCTATGCATTAAAGCCTTAATTTAAGGTTTCATAAAAATCTACAAACCCTAGCATAATCCCTAAAGTCATGGGAGGTTCTTCCTTACCTTTTTCAAGAATTCCTCCAACAAATCATTTGCCTTTGTCTTCTTTTACACCTTAATCCTGCATATATAACATTATATCTCAACATCTACTTCAAATCTTCAAATGTAACACCTCGTTTGAGGTACGTAGTTAAGATTTGTTGTATTACTTAAATGTTCATTGATCCAGCTTCAATTGAGTTTGTATGTTGTTAGTTTTGGTTGAAATTGGTTGAGATTTGAGGTATCTTGGTAGTACAGTCTTCGGCGGGGCGAAAAATAGTCTTCGTCGCGGCGACGTCAGCTCTGTGTTGCGATGTTGATTCTGTAATTTTTCGCTGGAGCGACGGAACTTTCTTCGCCGCGGCAACGGGATGGCATAAAAGTTTTCTTGAGGTTTCTAGAGCATTCTCCATAAGGAGAAAATGACTATTCTACCCCTAATTAGCAGGAAAAGTGGGGAGTAAAATGTAAGGAAAATTAGTAGAGAATGTGTTGGAGTTGGGGGTGTGTTTGTAATGAATTAAAGTACAAAGATGGAATTTTCAAGGAAGAGCAAGGGTAAAATGGGAATGTTTGTTTGTAAATTGAGCTAACAAAGAATTATCCCCTCATTTCACCCATTTCCACCACCATTCTCATTCTCTACTTCCTCTCAATCCTCCATTCAATTTTCCAAGATTTCTAAGGAGTTTAGGAGCTTTTGGGGTAATTTGGTAGAGCTTGAATCTTAAGCATCCTAAGGTAAGGATTCTTGCTTTGAGTGAGTTTTCTTATAGTTGGATTGAACTCTTAATTGGTGTTATTGTTATTGTTTAAAGTGTAGAGAGAAGACAAGACAACAGGGAAGGAGAAGTGTTAGAGAAGTCACTTACCCACAAAGTAAGTAAATCCAACTCAAGTTGAGATTTAAGAACTCTTTTGAGTAGAGATTTAGTATGTATGTATATATATTATTTTTATTGAGAAATTGTGATGAGATGGATGGTTATTTCATTTATTGTTGTATATACTTGAGTTATGAGAAGAGTTGAGATGTTTGATGTTAAGTTGAGCTTGAGTTGAGTTTGATGGAAGTTGGAGAGAGTTTTGAGCCAAACCTTTGGGAGTGTCTTTCTTTGACAGGAACTTAGAGAGCATGAGGGAGTTTCTCCCATTTGGGATGATTAAATAGGGGAGAAGAGTTATAGAGCAAGTAGAGTTTTATATGCACATGAGTTGTATGATGTAATGCTTGAGTAAGACATGAGTAAGAGTAGAGAACCTAATTATTGCTACATGGCATATTGCATTTCATGAGTGCATTAATGAGCATGAGTAATCCATATGTAAATTGCATTAGAGAAAAAGAGTAGGCACTTTGAGTGTAAGCTTATTAAGAGAAAAGAGAGAAAAAGATAATAGAGTAGGTGTGCGATGGGGAACTCGTGAGTTGTGGGTAAAGTATCCGCATGACGTCGCATTGAGAGAGCGGCATGAGTATGGAGAGCGAAGTGGTGTAGCCCGTGAGAGTGCATGCGGATGAGGGCTATACGAGATTACCCGAGAGAGAGTTTATACACTCACATGGCCAGGGTCCGAATCCATCCATAACCGAGTCCGATCGGCTAGAATGAGTAGAAGTCACGTAGAGTGGGAGCGAGTCCCGGCCGTGCCTCGGTAAGATGAGGCCGTGACTTACTAAAGAGAGTTAGTAGAAAAGAGTTATGAGAAAGAGAAATGTAAGAGAAAAGAGAATGAGCATGTAAGGAAAATTAGAGAGAGAGTTACGGGTTAGATGAGTAGAGGATTTACTACTAAGCATTGTTTTAGTGCTCACCCCGTTGTTTCCTATGTTTTGTAGGATCTAGGTGAGGCACGGTCAGATGGGCATCGGCAAGCGAAGGGAAATGGCTACACTGTCCACCTTGTTTTTGATAGTTTTGTACAGATCAAATTTTGTATAAAGAATGTATATGTTTAATGAAAGAAGAATTTGGGCCCAACTTTATACTATTTTATATGTATTTTTATATGTATTTTATGATGTATATGTTTTATGAGTATTTGAGTAGAAATCGGCTATTACATTTTTGGTATAGAGCCGAGATTTTGGATTTGACAGTGTACCATTCTCGTCACTACGATGTCCAAGAGCCGACTGCGTGAGTTAATTCTTTCCTTACATTAAGTGTTTTCTTAAATTGATCAAGTATGGTTGTTTTGTAGATGAGGCGTAGTAACAGGAGGAAGGGTAAGAGTGTGATGAACGGGGGAGAATCCTCTAACCCACCAAAATCAACTCCCCTACCCTTGATGAGACGATGATTCGAACCATGTACAGCAGGTATTAGCAGAGAGTTAGGGAGAGTTGTTAGGAGAAACCGAGACCCCCAATAGAGTACCGCCACAAGACAAGAGCGAGAAGGACTGGTACCTCAGACAGTACAGACTCAGGTTGATCCGATTCAGGGCCTTGCAAACCAGCACCAGCCACCAGCGTTTGGGGTACTAGGGAGCCGCTAAAGGCAGAGGAGTGGTTTAAGTCTGTAGAGCAGATGGCTGCACTGTTTCCATGAATGATAGGAAGAGGATCAGATATGCCAGTTTCTTATTTAAGGGAGATGCTCGAATTTGATGGGAATTATGAGGGAGACTCATGATATGGCTCGATGACTTGGGAAGAATTCAGAAGATTGTTTGAGGTTGAGTATCGAATAGAAGATGAGTACTAAGAAAGTCCAAGAGTTTATTCATCTGAAGCAGGGGACTAGTACTGTGAAAGAATATTCAGTAAGATTCAATCCCTTACTCATTTTGCACCCGGGATGTGTATACACCGGAGTTAAGGAGAGATAAGTTTAGCAAGGTTGAGATCAGATATGCCCGAGATGTAATGACAGGAGCCGAGCCCCCTCATACCTATAGTGAAGCTCTAGCACGGGCTTTAAGGGCAGAGATCTATGTAAACAAATACCTTGCAGAAGGGTTGGCTTAACGGTATCTAGTGAGCTCCACCATCCCCAAGAGGGAGAGAGTAGATATCACAAGGAACAGAGAAGCAAGGGCCAAGAAGAAGTTCCAACCAAGGAAGATATAAGAGATTAGCAGCACAAACGGCCGATGATAGAAGGTTTCCCCCTTGTGCTAAATGCAGGAGGAACCATTCAAGAGAGTGTTTGAGGGACATAAAGTATGTTACAGGTGCCGACAGCCAAGGCATCTGATGGGGATTGTAAAGTTCCTCTTCCACTGACTCCTCTTCCACCTGTAGCTCAGACTTCTAGAGGTACCAATGCCAGAGTTTTTACAGTGGCACAGGGTGAAGCTGAGGCCAGTCCATCAGCTGTAACTGGTCAGTTGTTATTCCATGCTGTTTCTTTATATGCTTTAATTAATTATGGGGCTACCATTCTTTATTTCTCATGGGATGATAGAGAGATTAGGTTTGAAACCTATTAGAGTGAGTCAACCTATTAAGATAGAGTTACCTAATGGGGTGAGTGTGTTGACTTAGGAGATGTTATTAGGAGAGTCTGTAGTGATCCAGGGTCGAGAGTTAGCAGTTGACTTGATAATTTTTATATGCCTAACTTTGATGGGTATTGGGCATGGATTTCCTAGGGAGGTATGGTGTAGAGATTGATTGTCGGAAGAAAAAGCGAGATTTAATCTCGATAGTGGAGATAAGTTTAGTTTTGGAGAGGGATCCAGTTGAGTATGTTGATTAGTAGTGTAAAGGCTAGAAAGATGTTGAGAAAGGGGTGTTCTAGATACATTGCCCATGTAGTGCAAAGTGGTGATGTTCCGCAGCCAGAAATTCAGAGGGTGCGATAGTTCGAGAATTTAGATGTGTTTCTGGAAGATTTACCAGGTTTGCCACCGGAAAGAGAGGTGAGTTTAGTATTGAACTAGCACCAGGAACAACACCTATATCTAAAGCCCCTTACCGATGGCCCCAGCAGAGCTTCAGGAACTAAAAAGCAACTCCAAGAGCTTTTAGATAAAGGTTTTATCCGACCGAGTCATTCTCCTGGGGAGCTCCAATTCTATTTATAAGAAAAAGGATGGGTCACTATGAAGTGCATTGATTATAGAGAGTTGAATAAGGTGACAGTGAAGAATAAATACCCGTTACCTGGAAGATGTTGTTTGATCAGAAGGGAGCAGCAGTATTTCCAAGATTGATTTGAGGTCAGGGTGTTAGTAAACGGTCCCGTATACGCAGCGGAAACGAAAAATATAATATAACAGGATCGTTTACATGAGCCAAGATCAAGGGTATGATTTTACAATTTGTATTAAATAAAATCTGCATAAATATTCAACATGAGTTAAGAGAACAAATGCACGTTGAAGGCTCCTCCAAATTTGTCGACGAACGTTTTGCTACCGATCCAAGTGTAGGATCGACCTGGTAGTCCACACGAAGACAATCTTAAAGAACCAAAGAGGGATTGCTAGATCCTCTTTGGCTTCAAGATTAAGAAGAAAAGAAGAATCAGTGAAATTGATTCCAAAGCCAATCAATCTGCCGTATGAGTGTATACAAAGGGGCTGCTGTGGTTTTTTGTTTTACAAAGAAAAAATCATAATTAAAATCACACACATTTCCTTTTATATTTAAAACAATTTGCCCTAACCCATACGGAATAGGCTTGGGCTCCAACCCAAACGCCCCATGTTGCCAACACTCCCAATTTGATTTATTTTAATTTCCATCATTATCTCATTAAAATCAATTAATATATATAAATATTATTAACATTTACAATAATGATAATATATTAAATATGTGCGAACACACATTTAAACGTAATTTCACTTATTTAATTTTTCTAACAAATTAAATAAGGCTACGACCTCAGCAAATTTAAATGCACTGTGAAATTACAAAATCCCTTTCGCCCTAAAAGACAAAACGCCCTTCTTTCTCCTTGCATCTTAAATTGTCTTCTATGTGTGTGACCCATAGGCTCCTCATATATCGGCAGTGTATAGTATCGCGATTAACACCAATTAATCGTCTCACTAATACACAGACCAAGATTGGCCCCTAGCAAGGCATCCTGGCCACCCGATAGATCGGATTCAGCAAAATAGCTAGTCAACGATATGGTTACCGTGCAATTCGATCCTTTCATTATACGTTATCTCGACGAGACGAAGGCATAGAAATAGTGTCAACCTTCGGTTACTCTCGATATTATTTATTCAGTTTCTGGACCATGACCCGTATTATAAACTGGATAGAGCAACAACTCAATCCCACTGTGGCCACAGTTTTAGTGTCATTGCATATACTGAATTGCGCCGTGAGATAACTTTCCCGTACGGGAGTGATGAATCCTGTCAATCCACCATAGTCTTGATACACTCTTGATGCAGCCAATCACCATCGTATTGACAGCTCTGAAAGAAGTGCGTTAGGTTAGTGTCAAACTACACAATCGGTACACAAGGCGCTCCGGTGATCTCAAGTCTAAGGATCACATGCACCACCATTCGTTAGAGGATGTGTTCCATAGACACTGGGGTTACCATCCATATGGAATCCTGGTGGGTCAGTCCAGTGAACTTGCTGTGGTGTAATCGCCTACAACAAACACCCATGTTTGCACCAGGTTGTCACCAAATAACCTTGACAAGTGAGATCAGTACCTGCCTTTCGACAGGGGCGTTCACACATATGATAGCCTTATCGTATTATCTGTGCCTTAGTTCAGAATAATACTGGGGCACGGACGTTTCTAGAATGGCCACCATATGTGCTCATAGGGTTCTCACTATCAAGATTTGAAACACTTGATACCCTCGTCATGGCTCTACCATTCTAAGGACATATATCAATACATATTGCAATAATAATGATTTACGCGATATAGAATAAAATGCCTTTTATTGATTAATGAACATTATTACAAAGAGTCAATTCTACAATAATTGATTGGCTCTAGGGCATCTACTCTAACACAGGGTACCATCAAGTAAGAGTGGCTGAGCAGGATATAGCTAAGACTACTTTCCGTACAAGGTATGGGCATTATGAGTTTGTAGTGATGTCGTTTGGCTTGACAAATGCCCCAGCCGTTTTTATGGATTTGATGAACAGAGTGTTTCATGACTGTCTAGATCAGTTCATAGTGGTGTTCATTGATGATATTCTGGTTTATTCCAAATCGAGAGAAGAGCATGAGGAACATTTGAGAATAGTGCTGCAACGGTTGAGAGAAAAGCAGTTGTATGCTAAATTTTCTAAGTGTGAGTTTTGGCTCGACCAAGTAATATTTTTGGGCCATACAGTGTTTAAGGAAGGGATTTCAGTAGATCCGAGTAAGATAAAGACAATCCTTGAGTGGCAGAGGCCAAAGATAGTAAAAGAGGTCAGAAGTTTCTTAGGCCTGGCAGGTTATTACAGACGATTTGTTGAAGGGTTCGCCTAGTTGGCTAAACCATTGACAACTCTTACCAAACAGAAGACTCCTTTTGTATGGTCAGAAGCTTGTAAGACTGTTTCCAAGAGTTGAAGAAGAGGTTAACATTAGATTCAGTGTTACTGTTACCACAGGAGGGTGTAGATTATGATATTTATACGGATGCCTAATTACAAGGACTTGGCGCGGTGTTAATGCAGTTAGGCAGGGTAATAGCTTATGCCTCTCGGCAATTGAAAGAATATGAGACAAGATACCCTACGCATGATTTAGAGTTGGCGGTCGTGGTCTTTGCCTTAAAGATTTTAAGGCATTACCTTTATGGTGCAAAAAGTAACATTTACACTGATCATAAGAGTTTAAAGTACTTCTTCACTCAAAATGAGCTGAATATGAGATAGAGAAGGTAGTTAGAGCTGGTTAAGGATTATGAATGTGAGATCAAGTACCAACCAGGGAAAGCCAATGTAGTAGCTGATGCCTTGAGTAGAAAAGCCTATTTATCCCGGCTCACCAAGCAGAAAGAACTAATAGAAGAGTTATGTAGAGAGCAGATCAAAGTGATTCCGGGAAGGATTGCCAGGTTAGAGATTCAGTCTAATTTATTGGAGGAAGTTAAAGAAAAATAAATGGCCGATGAGTGGTGTCAGAGATTAGTGCAGCAAGTGCTTGAGGGCAAGACAATGGAGTTCCACTTAGTTGATGGTGTCCTCTATTTCAGGAATCGGTTGTGCATTCCTCCGAACGATGAGTTGAGAAAGAGAATTCTTTTAAAGGCTCATGACGCACTGTACACTGCTCATCCTGGAGCAACCAAGATGTATCAAGATGTAAAGTCAGGCTACTGGTGGCCAAGTATGAAGAGAGATATTGCAGAGTTTGTAGCTAAATGTCTGACGTGTCAACAGGTAAAAGCAGAACACCAAAGGCCGTCAGGGTTGCTTCAGCCACTTAGTATTCCAAAATGGAAATAGGAGAGCATTTTGATGGATTTTATCATAGGTCTCCCTAGAGTACAGAGAGGTTATAATGCTATATGGGTGATTGTGGATAGATCAACTAAGTCCGCCCATTTCCTTCCAGTAAAGGAGAGTACCACCTCGGATCAGTTGGCTCAGATCTACATGAAAGAGATAGTCCGGTTACATGGTGTGCCCAAGATTATAGTGTTAGACAGAGATTCGAGATTGGTCTCAGCTTTCTGGACTAGTTTACAGAGAAATTTGGGTACCCGTTTGGCATTCAGTATTGCCTATCATCCTCAAATGGATGGCCAAACAGAAAGAACAAATCAGGTGCTTGAGGATATGTTGAGAGCTTGCTGTATGGATTATAGAATGTCATGCCATGAAATGTTACCTTTGGTGGCGTTTGCCTACAATGATAGTTATCAGTCTACAAATAAGATGGCGCCTTACGAGGCTTTGTATGGTAGACGATGCAGGTCTCCATTACATTGGGATGAGATAGGTGAAAAAGATGAGTTGAGTACCGCTTTTGGGCTAGAGATGACTCAGAAGATGATAGAGGATGTAAGATTAATCAGAAAAAGAATGAAGCAAGCCCAAGATCGATAGAAAAGTTATGCCGATTTGAAGAGAAAAGAAGTGGAATTTCAAGTGGGTGATAAAGTGTTTCTAAGAGTTTCCCTTTACAAGCGAGTGATGCGCTTCGGGAACAAAGGGAAGTTAGCACCGAGATTCATAGGTCCATTTGAGATATTGCAATGAGTGGGAAAGGTTGCCTACAAATTGGCACTGCCACCCAGTATGGACAAGGTGCATGATGTTTTCCATGTCTCGATGCTATGGAAGTATGTAAGTGATCCCTCCAATATCCTGAGTGTAGAGGACATTGAGTTAGCAGAGAACCTCATGTATGAGGAACGTCCAGTATAGATTCTAGATCAAAGGATTAAAAAGCTCCGAAACAAGAGTATTCTACTAGTGAAGGTCTTTTGGAGGAATCACAAGGTAGAAGAAGCGACATGGGAGGTAGAACGAGACATGCAGAATCGCTTCCCGGAGTTATTCGTGTGAATTTCGGGGACAAAATTCTTTTAAGGGGGGAGAATTGTAACGCCCCGCTTGAGGTACGTAGTTAAGATTTGTTGTATTACTTAAATGTTCATTGATCCAGTTTCAATTGAGTTTGTATGTTGTTAGTTTTGGTTGAAATTGGTTGAGATTTGAGGAATCTTGGTAGTACAGTCTTCGGCGGGGCGAAGAATAGTCTTTGTCGCGGCGATGTCAGCTCTGTGTTGCGATGTCGATTCTGTAATTTTTCGCCGGGGCGACGGAACTTTCTTCGCAGCGGCAACGGTACGGCAGAAAAGTTTTCTTGAGGTTTTTAGAGCATTCTCCATAGGGGGAAAATGACTATTCTACCCCTAATTAGCAGGAAGAGTGGGGAGTAAAATGTAAGGAAATTTAGTAGAGAATGTGTTGGAGTTGGGGTGTGTTTGTAATGAATTAAAATACAAAGATGGAATTTTCAAGGAAGAGCAAGGGTAAAATGGGAATGTTTGTTTGTAAATTGAGCTAACAAAGAATTATCCCTTCATTTCACCCATTTCCACCGCCATTCTCATTCTCTACTTCCTCTCAATCCTCCATTCAATTTTCCAAGATTTCTAAGGAGTTTTAGGGAGCTTTTGGGGTAATTTTGGTAGAGCTTGAATATTAAGCATCCTAAGGTAAGGATTCTTGCTTTAGATGTGAGTTTTCTTATAGTTGGATTGAAGTCTTATATTGTTGTTATTGTTATTGTTTAAAGTTATAGAGAGAAGACAAGACAACAAGGGAATGGAGAAGTGTTAGAGAAGTCACTTACCCATAAAGTAAGTAAATCCAACTCAAGTTGAGATTTAAGAACTCTTTTGAGTAGAGATTTATGTATGTATGTATATATATTATTTTTATTGAGAAATTGTGATGAGATGGATGGTTATTTCTATTTATT
Organism: Pistacia vera; assembly: GCF_008641045.1. Classification (NCBI taxonomy): domain Eukaryota; kingdom Viridiplantae; phylum Streptophyta; class Magnoliopsida; order Sapindales; family Anacardiaceae; genus Pistacia; species Pistacia vera. The sequence continues at coordinate 424,608 of NW_022196645.1, forward strand.
GTTGTATATACTTGAGTTATGAGAAGAGTTGAGATGTTATGATGTTGAGTTGACCTTGAGTTGAGCTTGATGGAAGTTGGAGAGAGTTTTGAGCCAAATCCTTTGGGAGTGTCTTTCTTTGACAGGAACTTAGAGAGCATGAGGGAGTTTCTCCCATTTTGGGATGATTAAATAGGGGAGAAGAGTTATAGAGCAAGTAGAGTTTTATATGCACATGAGTTGTATAATGAAATGCTTGAGTAAGACATGAGTAAGAGTAGAGAACCTTAATTATTGCTACATGGCATAATTGCATTTCATGAGTGCATTAATGAGCATGAGTTATCCATATGCATTAATTGCATTAGAGAAAAAGAGTAGAGCATTTTGAGTGTGAGCTTTATTAAGAGAAAAGAGAGAAAAAAAGAATAGAGTAGGTTGTGCGATGGGGAACTCGTGAGTTATGGGTAAAGTATTCCCACATGTACGCCGCATTGAGAGAGCGGCATGAGTATAAGAGAGCGAAGTGGTGTAGCCCGTGAGAGTGCATGCGGATGAGGGCTATACCCGAGATTACCCGAGAGAGAGTTTATACACTCACATGGCCAAGGGTTCCGAATCCATCCATAACCGAGTCTGATCGGCTAGAATGAGTAGAAGTCACGTAGAACGGGAGCGAGTCCCGGCCGTGACTCCGGTAAGATGAGGCCGTGACTTACTAAAGAGAGTTAATAGAAAAGAGTTATGAGAAAGAGAAATTAGAGAGAAGTGTAAGAGCAAGAGTAAATGAGCATTGTAAGGAAAGAATTAGAGAAAGAGTTACAGGGTTAGATGAGTAGAGGATTTACTTACTGAGCATTGTTTTAGTGCTCACCCCGTTGTTTCCTATGTTTTGCAGGATCTAGGTGAGGACACGGTCGGATGGGTGTCGACAAGCGAAGGGAAATGGCTACACTGTCCACCTTGTTTTTGATAGTTTTGTAAATGATACGAATTTTATATAAAAAAATGTATATGTTTAATGAAAGAAGAATTTGGGCCCAACTTTTTATACTATTTTATATGTATTTTATGATGTATATGTTTTATGGGTATTTGAGTAGAAATCGGCTATTACATCAAATCACATCAAAATTAGGGTTTTTAATCCTTACCTTAAACTCTTCAACTTAAAGATCCAAGGCTCCTGTCTTGTTTTCTTTGAAAAATTATGCAAAACTCCTTTAAAACTTAGAGTGAGAAGGCTTGTTTCATGGAAGATTTGAGAGAAAATGGAAGAAAGGTTGAAGAAATGCTATCTCCCTTAGCTTGAACGAATTTCCTCTCATTTATAGGAAAACATTTCATTTATTTTCCAAAATTATCTATTGATCCAATTATTTTAATTGTATAACTTATAAGTCCTTAATTCTTCATATAAGGGCGTTTTGGTCATTTCGCACTAAACATAATTATTACTTAATTAATGTCATTAAATACAATTAAGCCTACTCATCCTTGACTTTTTCAATGCTTATCCATAGGCAAAATGACTATTTTGCCCCTAATGCCTTTCTATGGATAATTGATTCATATCGTTCCGAATGAATTGACTATTTTGCCCTTAGTTAGATTTTATGTTTTTTAACATAAAATTAACATCTAAATGACTATTTTGAGTTAGGAATATACCTTTGACATCTTGGGTATTACATAGGGTTTAGGAATTGAGCTTGGCTTGCCTTAGGCCACATGGGCTCACCTTGTATGGCTATTTTGACTTAGACCGAATGGTTTTGCTCATCTTGCATGACCTTTTTGACTCGGGCCAAATTTTCATGAGAAGCTATGATTGTTTCTTAGCCTAGGCCGAATTTCCTTGGACTAATTTCCCCTTGGATTCATGGTTATTAGTATCCTACGATGCATGATATGTATCCTACGATACAATTCGATATGGGTTGCTAACGATACGTATCAGAGAGTGTATCCAAAACCTTTCGATAAGTTAATATGTATCCTACGATACGATACGTATCCGTTTGTATCCTTAAAAATATTGATACAAATTGATACAACTTTATTAATTTGAGCCAAAGGCCCAAAACAAATTTCGGGTCAAGTTGAAATAGATAGGGTCAGATCCGGGTCACCCAACCTGGTTCACTAAAACCCACCCAAATTTACCCATTTCGCATGAAGAAAGTGAAGAGGAATATGTGTTGCCCATTTTGCATGATAATAATAACACAAATAGAGATATAGATATTGATATTGATCTTGGAAATGATATAAATGGTTTAGAGGAAATGATATAGATTTTAATATTGTGATTAATTTTGATTATGTAATACCATAATTTAAAACTAATAAAATCACAAAATTCATTCATTAATCTTAGGGATGATATTAATTTTTAGAAAATTTTTATTTTTTTTAAAAAGCATATCTGACAACCATTTGGATTTGTCTTGATCCGCGCGAAGGTTGGTGGACATATTTGCATCAATTCATGTTAAAATTTTAAGTTAAAAAAATTATTAAAATTACAACTTATAACTCATAAAGATTAAAGGATGTCTATAGTTTAAAAGTGAAAATTAGAGGAGTTGAAAGATATTTATCTCTCAAGCAAACTCTAAAACCCCCACCAAACAAGATCCAACACAACAACAATGGCTCCCAAATCAGAACAATTACAGAGCCTCTCTACACAAGCAGATCCTTCGTCTTCATCCATGGACCCTTTCTTTCACATACTGAAGATCCTCCCCTACTCCATTATCCGCCCACCCAGGCTCCGCCTGAAGCTCCCCTCTTTCACTCTCCCTTCCCCGATGACCGTCTTTGCTCTCGTTCTTCTCACCTACTTCATGGTGGTTTCAGGGATCGTTTATGATGTGATTGTAGAGCCTCCAGGCATCGGGTCCACCCAGGACCCTGCCACGGGGTCGGTTCGGCCAGTTGTGTTCCTCCCGGGACGCGTCAACGGTCAGTACATCATCGAGGGTCTCTCGTCTGGGTTCATGTTCGTGCTTGGTGGGATGGGGATCGTGCTCTTGGATCTGGCTCTTGATAAGAACAGGGCTAAAAGTGTGAAGGTTTCTTATGCCTCTGCTGGGATCTCATCCCTTCTTATCGCTTATGTTATGAGTATGCTTTTTATTCGTATTAAGATCCCCGGTTATATGAGGTGAATTTTCGGGTTTCTTATTTGGTTGTTTTGGATTCAGAATTTTAGTTTTCATATGCTATAATTTGCTATGAATAGATTATCAATTATCAGTTTATCTTTCTGTTGATTTGATACTTTTTCAAAAGTAAAGTAGTAGTTTTGCCATTCTCTTTGTTCATTTTGTCTGCCATTTTGTTTATGATGCATATTCTTTTGCTTGCTAAATCTTTTTCCTTTACGCGTCAGCCCACTTGTCTTCAAATTAATTTTCGCTAAAACATTTCTTTACGTGATGTTAAGCGTGCAGAGCACTATGTTATTGTGGCTTTTGTACTAAGATCCCGGGTTATATGAGGTTATTTTGAGGTTGCTTAATGGATTGTGTGGATTAAGAATTTCAATTTATGCGTTAAATGGCCAGGAATAGATTATCAATTATGGGTTTATCTTTATGTTGATTTGATCATTTTTCAAAAAACAAGGTAGTAGTTCTGTGATTCTCTTTGTTCATTTTGTCTGCCATTTTGTTCATGATACATATTCTTTTGTTTGCTAAATCTATGTTATTGTGGCTTTCATCAACTCTTGTCGTAGTGTGATGGAAAATTATAGAAAGATCACTGGTTATATACTGTAATTTCAGAGTCATGAAGATGAAATTTGTGCTTGTAATATGTGGCTTATTGGTTAGGATTAATAAATTCAAAATCCTAAGTTGATTGATTTATGGATGTGAATTGTATTGGTGAACGTCTAGCTTCTAGAGTTTGAATCTCTTCCATGTAACGTTTGCCATCGATTCGAGAATTAGGTTTGTTCAGCCAGATTCCAAAATTATTGTAGGATATACTAAAAAGCTAGGGATCTTCAGAAATTAAGAAGTAATTGTTTGTTGTTGTCCACAATAATTGTGAATAGTGATGTGTGAGAGAACAAGAGGGAAGTACTTGAATAAGAAATGTGCAATAAGAGATTACTTACAACTCTTTTAGTAATATACTGAACTGAAAACGAATAATACAGACTTTATCAGTGTGGTTGACTCTATATGTATGTACTATTAAATTTATGTAAAAAATGAGTAACCCCTTCTCCCATGGTTGCATCACTTTGTCGGTGTGGTTGACTCAATATGTATGTACTATTGATTCAATTTGTTTTATGAGTTCAAAGAAGTTCTTCTTTTTTTTTTTTTTTTTTTTCTTAAAGAAACAAACATTTTATTAGAGCAAAAAGCTTTACAATAGGAATTGAACCGGAGATCCATCTTTACAATTCAAAGTTTCAATTTTGTAAAAACTTGAAATACACAAATATTGAAACTTAGATAAACAAACTGTTATGAAAATTGAAGTTATGTATGTTAGCTTATGTTTTAAGGCTTTGATCACAGTTTATCTTCTTTTTTAAAACCAATCATACCGTATATGATGCCATTTATCATACAGTTTAAGGAGCTAGGTTGGGAAAGAACTGATGGGAACAGAGCCAGTTAAATCTAGTAGATATTTACAGAGTTGCTCTGTTTTAAAATATGGATATAGTTATTTATGTGCTTTTAGAATGCTATTTACTTCCATCATGATCCTCAGTCTTTCCTTAGATGGGTGAAACTGTACTGTGCTGGTGTGTTCGAACTGCTTGTCTCTTGTATTGGATTTTGTATGGATATTGACCTTTATTTATTTATAAGGATATATAATGAGATTTTGAATATTTTGGTTAATAATTTTTTAGTCTAGTTTATTATGGTTTATCTTCAATAGCTGCAATACCTTCCATCATTATTGATATTTTCCTTTTATGTTTGCGTTATGCTATTCCTTGAAAAAAAATTTGTTCTGCGTACAAAGTGGTCTGAAAAATCTTTTAAGGAAGCCCAGACTCGAGCAGCCATGAAGTTCTCTGTTTCAGGATGTTTGCTGTGCATGTCATTTTTCTGTTTCGTTGAACAAATTGGCAGTTAAGGGTGCCAAAATTCCTGGTGGCCTGTTTGGGCTGGGAATGAACTGCAAAAATCTGAGGAATGGTCAGGGACGGGAGTGGAATTTCATTCCCAAATTGTTTTCAGGCCACGAATAGGGATTGATGTCCCAGCCCAGCCCGAATCCCCGGATTATGAAAAACATTAAAGGTGCGTTTGTTTCGGGGGGACATAAAAGATAGCACTGGTAATCTATTTTATTTTTCGAAAATTATTATGTTTGGGTGTCAAGTAATGAAAGATTACGATAAACTTTTAATATCAATAGTAGTTACTGTAGGTAAAAATGGGGATAATTTGATTACCGTATAAGAGGGTGTTATTTTTTCATTATTGGTTAATCAACTGTTCATACCAATTTTACTTTTAATTAAATATGTCTAATAAAAAACAATTATCTCAAATGTGCGAAATGATTTTTTTAATCTCATATTATTTTTTAGACAGAAATACTCTTACTATTTATATGGATAATACTCAAAACACCCTTAGCCACCTAAGATAACTGTTGGTCGTCAATCACCATTGTCGATAGTCATCAGAATGGTACACGATTGGTTGTGCTGTTTTCGATCAGATTGAAGATTGGTTCAAATCTTGCAAATCTCAACCACACTCGGCAATCTTCTTCATAAACTAAATCAATCCACCGCCAATCCAACTTCACGAAAATTGGTTAGTCATTTTTCAATCATCAATTCTACCCGTAACATCAACAACAAAATCAAAAGAAAAAGAAATTAATTTGCGAAACTAATCCACATCCTAAATCAAGCAAACACCAATCCATTACCACAAACCAAAATCAAACAAATAAATTCAAAAAAATAAATCAAAAGCTCAAAACCCAATAACTTAAAAACTTTGAAGATGCAGGGAAGCTGTTAGTCTAGTCTCAGTCTTCAGCTTCAGTCTTCAGTCTTCACGGCTTCACAGCTTTAGTAGCTTTAGTCTTCAGTCAGAATCCGGCCGATCTGGCTGGTTGGCTAGATTGGGCTGCCAAATAGTGGCAACTAGAGGGAGTGAACGGGGGAAGAGGAAAGAAATGAAAGGAAGAGAAAGAGAAGAAGGAAAGAGGAGAAAAAGAAAAGATAAGGAGAGAGGGGGGCATGAGAAAGGAGGAGGAAGAAGAAGAAAAAAAGAGAGAAATGGAGATAAAGAGAAACAAAGAAGAAGAAGAACTGGATTTCGGAACTTTTGTCTTAGATTTAGGAATTTTGAAAAACCGGTTTCTCAAATTGGCTGAAACCGAACCGGTTTAAAAAAAAAAAAAAAGGGTTTTTTGGTTTTTTTTTTTTTTTTTTTTCCCCCACTTCTAATAGAATCCATTAAAATTATTTATGCAAAATTATGTTCGAATTTAAAGTATTTCATGAAAAAATTTAAATTAACTTTAAATTGTATAAATAAAAATCATATTATTATTTTCAATGCTATATGTTTTGATTTACAGTTAGCAGATTAATAACATAAAATGTTATAAATAATATTGTAAAGTATTATAAAACAATAATACTTTTTATTTAATGTGCATTATTCTATAATATTATGCCACATCACTTTATATAGAGTGATATTATACAAAGAAATCATACAAAGATTTTTATATAAAGTGATAGGGAAGAAAATGAATGAAAAAGTAAATTTGATGAGTTTGACTTTTTACATTAATTATTTCATTCATTTTTTATCACATTATTTTGTATAAAAAATTTTGTAAGTTTTGTTTATACATCTAACATTATTGCAATATTATAATAAAAAGTTCAAAGTCAATAGATGCTAAAATATTTATTTTGTTGTTTCTCACTACGATTTGAAAGAAGAGAACTAAGTTAAAAAAAAATTAAGAAAAGGATAATTATGGAATAAATTAAAATATATATTTTTAATTAATTTTGGGGCTTGTAAAGAGTTTGAGTGGGGCTTAAATAGCACCACTCGACCAAGTCTCTTTGTAAGCCGCATTAAATATTTTCGATTAAAAACATTTTGTAAACTTGAGATTAAACAAAAAGGAAAAAAAAAAAAAAAAAACCAAGTCTCTTTGTAAGCCGCATTAAATATTTTTTATTAAAAACATTTTGTAAACTTGAGATTAAACAAAAAGGAAAAAAAAAAAAAAAAAAAAAGCAATTATGTCCAAGCATTTCCAAGTAGATCATACAACTAGACATGGGGTCCGTATGTTGCGTGGATATATTTATTTAATATTTTTAAAATAGGTTGTAAACAAATTTATTCTAACAGAATAAAATAATTAGATTAAGAGATGATAATTGTTAGATTATACAAGTTGTAGAGTAAATATAATTTCTATATATGTACATAGTTGAGTTAACATAAAATTAATAATTATACCTTTATAATCATTAATATCAATTAATATTATAAAGATCAATTATTTGAATTTATATTGAGTTCATTCTCACGTTTGACATTGATTGGTAAATTTTTTTCTTACAGTATAGGATTCTTTCCAACCAAGGTTTGAAAACAGACTAACTTCCATCTTTATACGTTTTTTCTTGAAAATTGTTATATTTTTGGAATGCCTATGTAATGTACTTATATAATTATTATTAGTACTCATCCAATGTGTGAAGATGGAAGAATTAAATCAAAACTAATGTGTTATGATGGAGAACAATTTTCAATCAATTAATGAGTAACACCAAAATGAAGATAAAATTGAATATAGAGAATAACACTTTTATTATAAAAGAAATACGTACATCGCTTTTTCATATTGTGAAGTGGGTTTGGACGATATAAACTTTATTTTCTATTTTTCTTATAGTTGCTCAGTTCCTCTAGTGCATATGCATGCTCTCTTTTGTTTAGGTTATAAATAATATCGATGATAGATTCCATGATTTGTAACATCTGGTCAATAATTTCTCTGAATTTGTCTCTTGCAGTATATAGATCATCTAGATTGCTCTCAACTTTTTTGAAAATCTCCCTCAATTCCAGCATTCCCTGAAAAATGTCTAAACCAATTGCATAAACAGTATACAATCAAATTTTATAAATATATGGAAACGGTAATATGAATGTGTAAATATAATTATGAGATGAACTCTTGACATATCAAAAAAATTTTTTAATGGTTTTTATATTCTCGCAAATACGTATCATTGTTTTGTTTGCAATTTGTAATTTAGGATACAAAAGATGTGGAACATTTATACCTTCTGGTTGCCTCGGTGGAGAATTATTGTTGTTGAGGTCGTTGATGGTATTCGTTGCAGATTCTTTTGGTTGTGATGTTTTGTTAGCCATTTTCGAATTAAGTTTGGGAGAGGAAATGAACAATTAAAGTTTATAGTATCTGAAGAAAATTAAATGGGTGATTGATGTATGAGCAAAATTTATAGGAGAATAGGATACGAAAAGGTGGAATATGAACAGAAATAAACATGTCGATCGAAAAAGTGTTAATAATGATTTGGATAAGGTAATACGAAACCTTAGTAGACTATCTATACAATATTAAAGAAAACAGTAAACAATATTTTGTTAAGTGTGCAACATATTAGTTAGGTAGTTAATAATGGTTCGGCAAAATGTTAAATTATTATGATAAATAAACAATGTGATTTACTAATAATAAAATCTTATTGATACATTTTTAAAGGATGGACAATATATATTTTGTCAAGTATCAAAGTCAAAGATGATTGATAATCCTAGGATTATACTATATTTTCTATACTTTTTGGTAGGATTTTGGATACGTCTTATGTCGTTTTGTGCCTGAATTGCAACTTAAATTCATATATTTTACGTTTTAGGCCAAAACATGCAATTGGAGCAAAACCGAGTAAAATTGAGTTTCAGGACCCGAAATCAAGAGAAATTCAGGAATTGGGGAAATTCTGATGCGGTGTGGAAGCACTATGAAGCTTGTTCCTATCGGGGATCACGAAGATCAAAGACTCAAGCGAAGAAGCAAGCAGAGGGCAATTTTGTAATTTCAAAAAAGGATCAGCAAAGTTCGCCACGACGAAGATAATTCTCTACCGCGACAAGCTAGCCTCGGGTCAAATGATTCAGCGAGATTTCAACTTGATGCCGCAGCGAAGTTTATTCTTCGCCGCGGTGAAAACTACAATTTTTCTGTTTTTAAAACGTTGTGTTTTAATTGTATTGTATTAGAATCTTAGGGTTTTGGCTGACTATTTAAGAGAGCCTTAGCTCCTTTTGTTGGGGAGTTCGAATTTTGAGAGAAGAAAAGGAAGAAACTGGAGATTGGAGCATTTAGGGTCTTAATTTAGGGAAGATTTCATCATTTTTTTATTGTTTTAGCATGTTGAATTCTTTACTTACAGTTTATTTTCCGAATTTCTTTAATTTGAATATGAACTAACCCACTTTTGGGTTAGGGTTTTGACCTAACTTTGATTACAATGGTTTAATCTATAATAGATGTTATTTTTAAGTTCTATTACTTGGATTTTGTATTTATTCTTGTTCTTAATGCAATTGAATGTTGACGTTTCTTCGTTTCAATTCATTATTGAGCATGATGAGAATGAGAAGTGATTCATGTATTAGCCTCTTAGAGTAAATACCATAGATTAATGAACGCTAGAGATAGGCTCAGAGATCTATGAAATCACTTTAGGATTCCATTTGGCTTAATAGACTTAGAATTGTTAATCTTCATTTTGTTGGGTGCGGAAGCTTAATAGGGATAAGTAGGAGAATATAGCCTGAGAAAGTATATTCTGCAGATTAGGGTACCCGATTTGTAATCCTGGCATGTGAGTTTAAAGGCAACATCAACCGTAGATTGAATCAGAGTAACTAGTGAAGTCGAAACCCTAACTTCTTTGTCTTGAATTGATATTTTCGTGATTAGATGATATTTTCTTAATTAGTTAGATTTTAATTTACGTTATTGATTTTGTGTTAATTTCCGTTTTTGTCTCCCGCAAATCCAACAATCTTTGTGTCCTTCAACTGGTTACAAAACTAGGAAAATTAGTACTTAACATGCAATCCTCGTGGGACCGATACTTTTCTCATCATTTTATTACTTTTTGCAAATAGTGTGTTAGAGTAGGTGCCCTAGAGCCAATCAATTATTGTAAAATTGACTCTGTAATAAATGTTTATTTATCAATAAAAGGCATATTCTTCTATATCGTGTATGTAATGATATATGTCCTTAGGATGGTAGAACCGTGACGAGGATATCAAGTTTTTCAAATCTTGATAGTGAGAACCCTATGATTACATATGGTGGCCATTCTAGAAACGTCCGTAGCTCCAATATTATTCTGACCAATGACACAAATAATACGGTAAGGCTATCATAGTGTTGAATGACCCTATCGAAAGGCAGTGACTGGTCTCACTTGTCAAGGTTGTTTGTCGACAACCTGGTGCAACGCATGGGTGCTTACTAGAGGCAAGTTCAATAGACAAACCCACCAGAGGATTCCATATGGATGGTAACCCCAATGTCTATGGAATAAATCCTCTAACGGATGGTGGTGCATATGATCTTTAGCCTTGAGATCATCGGAGCGCAAGATTGGTGTAGTTTGACACTAGCCCAACGTAGTTTTATTCATAGCTATCAATACGGTAGTGATTGGCTACATTGAAAAGTGTATCGAGACTATGGTGGATCGACAAAGGATTCATCACTCCTGAGTACGGGAGAAGTTATCTCACTGGGTAATTTAGTAAATGGCAATGATACTAAATTTGTGGCCACAGTGGGATTGAGTTGATGCTCAATCCAATTTAATATTCCTGTCATTGGTCCAGTAACTAAATACAAACATGTCAAGATATCTGAGGTTGACATTATTTCTATACCTCAGTCTCGATGAGATAACAGTTGATGAAAGAATTTAATTGCACGGTAACCATACCGTTGATAGGCTGTGGTTTCCATATTCTTCTATACTGAATCTATCGGGTGGCCATGATGCCTTGCTAGAGGTCAATCTTGGTCTGTGTGTAGTGAAACGATTAATTGGTGTTAGTTGCGATACTACACACTGCCGATATGATGAGGAGCCTACGGGTCACACACTTAGAAGATAATTTAAGAATCAATTTGTGAGAAGGTATTTTCGTCTTTTAGGATGAAAACGTATTTTGGTAATCTCATAGTGCAATTAAATTTGCTGAGATTATTGCTTGTATTTAATTTTAATATTAAAATTAAATTAGTGAGATTATATTTAAATATATCTCTGTATATATTTAAATGAATTATTATTATTAATTAAATATTAATATATTATTATATATTAATTGATTTTAATTATAATAATAATTAATTAAAATACCATAAAGGGTGTGTTTGGTTACAAGGGTAAACTAGGGTTGGAGCCCATGGCTATTCCTGAGTGGAATAAAGTTTTAATTGTTGCACTATATAAGTGCAACTTAAAATTAAAACATAAGAGAATTATTCATTCAAGAAAAACCCTAGCCACCCTATCTCTCTCTCTTTCAAGAAGAAAACTTTTTTTGTTCTTCTTTCTTGATTCTTAAAGCCCTTGATTGTTCTAGCAAAATAATCAAGGGTTCTGCAGATTATCTTCGTGTGGACTTCCGTGAGTGCGATCCTACTTTGGATCAATTGGCAAAAAATCACGTGAAGAGTAGATGATGAACAGTAAACAATATATGGTGAACAGTAACCATAAACAGTAGATGGTGAACAATATCATGAAAAGTAGATGGTGAACAATACCGTGAACAATGTTCTTGTCCGAAATCAGAGATATTCGAAGGAGCCTCCAAACATACGTAAGTATTCTAATCCTTGAATGGATTTACTTTATACAGATTTTTGTTTATAAATATGTAAACGGTATAATCTATACTCGGATCTAGGCAAGGAAAGGTAATTGATTTATCGACTGAATTTTTGTTTTCCGCTGCGTATGGTAGATCAATTACTTACATAGTGCACTTCCTACATATTGCATGTTGTAAAATCAATGCATCAAGTTTTTGGCGCCATTGCCAGGGATTGATTTAGTGTTAATATTGAAGTTTTCTAGTTTTCACTAGATTGGAGTTTTATTTTTGTTTTAATTAATTTTAGTTTAATTTTGTGTTTCTTTTCATTCACTTGTGCTCTTGTGTAGTTTATGCGAAGAGCAAGATAAGATCCAGTGGTTCCCATTGATTCAGAGATTGAAAGAACCACAAGAAGACTTGTTAGAGAGAGAAGAGAATTAGAGGCAATAGTCATTGAAATGGCTGAAAACAGAACTTTGAGGGAATTCTCAGTACCCTCCGTTGATGGTAGTGGTCCAAGTATCACTAGACCACCGGTGCAAGCCAACAATTTTGAAATAAAGCCGACAATCATCCAAATGATCCGACAGTCAGTACAATTTGGGAAAGATGCAAAGGAAGATCCAAATTCACACATTGAAAACTTCTTAGAGATATGCGACACATTCAAGGAAAATGGAGTGTTAGATGACGCCATCAGGTTAAGATTATTCCCCTTTTCATTGAGAGATAAAGCAAAGGGATGGTTAATGGCACTACCAGCAGGAACAATCACAACCTAGAATGAATTGGCACAAAGGTTCCTGACTAAATACTTCCCACCAGTGAAATCAGCAAAGATGATAAATGATATCACGTCATTTTTGCAAGAAGAGAACTAGTCACTTTATGAAGCATGGGAGAGATATAAGGAATTGCTGAGAAAGTGTCCACACCATGGTTTGCCTGTTTGGATGCAAGCCAAACCTTTTATAATGGGTTGCTGACAAATGTGCAAACAATGGTGGATGCAACATCTGGAGGAGCATTGCGAAACAAGAAACCTGAAGAAGCTTCTGAGTTCCCTGGAGTCCTGGCAAGTAACAACTATTAGAGACCCAATGAAAGAATTCAACCGAAGAAGTCTATGGGTATTCATGAAGTTGATGCTTACATGGCCATTTCAGCCCAACTAACAGCAATTCAGAAACAATTAGGAGGTATGCAAGTAAATTCAATTCAAACACCTCAAGTAACATGTGATTTTTGTGCAGGTAATCATGCGAGCATTGAATGCCAAGTGGGGAATAATTTTGCTTCAGCGTCCTTATCATCAGAACAAGTCAACTATTTGGTTGGGAGTTAGAGACAACAGAACAATCCTTTTTCCAACACGTACAATCCTGGTTGGAGAAATCATCCAAACTTGTCCTTGGGCTATAAGAATAATCAACGGAATCAAAGAACAGTGCCAAACAATCAAGTAGGGGTGAATCATCAACCATGGGATCAAAGAGTTTCGAAACTGGAGGATATGTTCGGAAAGTTCATGCAAGAGACCACAGGTTTTATAAGTGAGATGAGGACGAATTTCGAAAACCAAGGGGTGTTGGTTCGAAACTTGGAAGTACAAATGGGTCAAATAGCCGAAAATTTGAATGAGTGAACTCAAGGTTCCCTACCAAGCAACACATTGACAAATCCATGTGAACAAGTAAATGTAATAACTTTAAGAAGTGGATCAGTCTTTTTTGGAAGAGGTTGAACAAAAAGGGAAAGATGAGAACCCACCAGAAGAAAAGGAATAGTCTAATGAAGAAATCGAGGAAGAAATCATTGTTGAAGAAAAGCTAAAGAGTCCCAGAGAAGAAGAACAAAAGAGGGAAAAGATGCCAAAGCAAAAGAAGGAAAAATTGTCATTTCCTGATATACCGCCAAAGTTGGCACATCATACCCCTCCTATTCCTTTTCCTCAGAGGCTCAGAAAACAAAATCAGGATAAGCAGTTCACGAAATACCTTAAGGTATTTAAAAAAATTACACATTAACATTCCTTTTGCTGATGCCTTGCAACAAATGCCAAGCTACGCTAAGTTCCTCAAGGAAATTCTAGCAAACAAAAGAAAGTTGGAAGAGGAGGAAACAGTGATGCTTACAGAGGATGCAATGCCATTCTACAGAAGAAGCTACCTCCAAAGCTCAAAGATCCAGGGAGTTTCATTGTCCCTTGTGTCATAGGAGATATTACATTTGATAGAGTTTTATGTGATCTGGGTACTAGTATTTATCTAATGCCTTTTTCTATTTTCAAGAAACTAGGGATTGGTGAAGTGAAGCCTACAACTATATCTTTGCAGCTTACAGATAGATCCATCAAGCATCCAAGGGGCATTATTGAAGATGTACTGGTTAAGGTGGACAAATTCATATTTTCGGCAGATTTTTTTGTGTTAGATGTGGAAGAAGACAATGAGATACCTCTCATCTTGGGATGACCATTTCTTGCTACTAGAAGAGCCTTAATTGATGTATAAGAGGGGAAGTTGATCATGAGGGTGCAAGATGAAGAAGTGACATTCAATGTCCTTGAGACTTTAAAATTTCCGCCAAAGTAAGACTCATGTTTCAAAATTGACTCGGTGGATTAGTCGGCAGTTAAAACTTCCAAGATTGATGATCTTCAACCACCATTTAAGGAATGCACGGTCAAATCAAAGCAAATCGAAGATGAAGAGCATAAACCAAGAGACGACACAACATACCTAGACGAGCCACAATCTAGCATTTGGCTTCACAAGGGACGAAGTTGTAAAGATTTAGGTATAAGATCATACAAGACGAAAGTGGGGCTAAGAAAGAATGCTAACCGGGAGATCACTTCAACACCTTCTCAGTTCAAGAATGCTGATGGAAAGTTAAAAAATTGAAAAGGTGTCGATGAGAATGCTCAAATCCTAAAAGGAATGACCAAGGGATGGAGATGGGTGGTTAAACTCTCAACAAAGACCCGATGTAATAAGAAACTAGATGCATGTGGATAGTCCAGATTGATGAAGGACTTGAGAAAGTCGAGCTTTCGACTATAAACAAGCGCTTCTTGGGAGGCAACCAATTATTCTCATTTTTTAGTGTTTTAAATTTGTGTATGTGTTTTCTGACTTAGGAAATAGTTTAATTTTGTTTTCCTTTTGGTGTTTCAGGTGAATAATCAAAATTTGGCATGAAACAATATTTTTTAGACTTCACTGTGGCAAAAGAAAATCTCGCCGTGGCAACGTCTACACTGCCAATATGTGCTCATGCAATTCCAGAGTTTGCCGCAGCAAAAGAAAAATCTTGTTGCGGCAACGTCTACACTGCCAAATATGTGCTCATGCAATTCCAAATTGTGCAGCGGCAAAAGAAAAATCTCGTCGCGGCAACGTCTACACTACCAACTATGTGTTCTTAAAATTCTAGAGTTCGTTGCGGCAAAATAATATTTTCACCGTGGCATTGTATGCACTGCCAAATGCGTAGTTCAGGAATTTCTAGATTTCACTACGGTAAAATAAAATTTTCGCCTGCGGCATTGTATGCATTGTGATCCTTAAGGAAAAATTTCCCAAATTTTGCCGCGACAAAAAAAATACTTCGCCACGACATCAAGCAGTTTGCACAAGTAATTCAAGAACTTCGCCACGGCGAAAACCATTTTCTATATAAACTCGCGTTAGTTCTTCATTTTTTCATGCGTGTCCAAAAAGCTTCCAAGAACAAAAGAATTTCACTTTCAATTTCAGCCCTTTTCTAGCAAAATTTCTTTCACCATTCCACACCATCACTCCCATAAACACTTAAACAACCTTCCCTTGCACCAAAATTTTGAAGAAAAATTTGGAAACCCTAGGTTTTCCAAAATTAGGGGTTTTGCGATTTGGAGAAAAATTGGAGCAATTGAAGGTCCATCAAGCTTGGCGTGGTAAGATTTTGAGTTTTCATGCTTTTGTTTTTACAGACCTCAATGTTTGAATGATTAATCTTTATATTTATGCATGAACTCGAAATTTTGATTTGACTTGCGTGTTTAGAGTTGTGATTCGTGTTTGGAGTGTAGGAAATGTTGATTTTGATTGATTTGTTGTTAAGGAAGTTTGGGTGTGTGCTTGTGAAGTTTGTTGAGTGCATTTGGCTGTTTGGTGATTTTTGGGGTGTAAGTGCAGATTTCAAAATTTATAAGGTGAACTGAGGAATTGATTTGAAGCTGTGAGAAGTGTGTAGTAGTATTAGATTAGGCAGTTGAATTGCTGATTTTGGTGGTACAGTGAAAAGAACATTATTGAGAGAAAATGTCGCTTAAAACTGTTCCAAAGGGTAAAGGCAAGCAAGTTGATAACAGATTTGTGAACGATAAGGCTAGGGAGCGATATGAAGTAGGAATTCAGAGAAAAGACAAGAGTTTTATTGCCAAGAGAGGGTTGACCAGTATCAATGTGGAAGATTAGATCAAAGGGAGAGATTGGGGAATCTTTATGCTCAAACCTAAGCATCTAGCCATTGAGCCCATTGTAAGAGATTTTTATGCAAACTTCCCTGAGTGTGAGCCTAGGCATGTGTATGTGAGGGGTATAAAAGTGCCATTTAGTGCAAAGATCATCAATGAATTCTACCAAATTGATCCAGTTGAACGTGATGAGTACGTAGAATCAAGGCTAAGGAGATTAATTATAATGAAATAATTAAGGTTTTAGCAAAGCCAAGTACCTCTTAGGAATTCTCGAAGAAGGGAAGGAGAAGCATAAAAGGGACTAATTTGACTCCCATGGCTAGAATTTGGCAATACTTTATTTGTGCGAGGTTGATTCCAGAAACACACTACAATTCAGTGGATTTTGAGAGAGCAGTCTTACTTTATGCCATTGCCACTGGAAAGAAGATGGATGTGGGGAATATCATAATGGAGAATATAAGGCATGCAGCCAAACCAGTGAGAGCGAGTTTTGCCTTCCCACATCTCATCACTGAGATTTGTATGAAAGCTGGAGTCAAGAAGGCAGATGATGAACCACTTCTTCATCTTGCCCCAGTCTTCGACCAAGTCTATTTTCATAAGCTCCTAGATCGTCCTACCATTGGAAGAGCCAGTTCAAGCTCAAAAAGACCAAGAACCACAACCTCTACCATAGCTCCTGCTCCATCTTCCACGATAAAAGAGTTGTTACAACATATCCTGAAAAAGATGGATAGAATGGAAAGGCGTCTAGATTGGATGTCAAATTAGACTTGCACATTGTATGAGATGCAATCAAAGTGCTACTCCAAACTGGGCATTTATTTAGCCGATTTCCAATGGCAAGAATGCCAGAGGAAGAGGAAGATCAAATTCAGAATGATGCCATGGAAGAAGAGGACGACGATGACGGAGTGGGTGCTGATGAATGAAGCTTGGAATACATTTTGTTTTGTTTTATTTTTGTATAGTGGAACTCAGTTTTTTTTTTTTTTTCTTTTTTTTTTTTTTTACTGTTACTTTGTTTTCCAATCTTAGGTTTTAGGTTTAGTTTGCTAAGGTTTGAGAATGAGATGTAATTTTTCCATAATCTGTGAGGTTTTCTAACACATTTTGGACCCTTGAGTTTATGTGTTTTGACAAATTTCGCTAATGGAGAAGACGATGAAGGGATGCCCAGTTTTGAGCGCACTTCGATCATCATGGATTAATTGGGGGAGTATCTCATACCTTAAGCTTGTTTTTCTTTACTCCAATGTTCATTATCGATTGACATTGAGGACAATGTCTTTTTTTGTTTGGGGGGTAGAGAAAATTTTTGAAAGTATTTGTATGTTTTAATTAACTTTTATCTTTGTGTGTTTTATTGTTTTTAGGTTGGGTGTTGATTTAGTTTGTTGCCTAAATGATTTGCATAAGACCATGATGAGATTTTGATTGTTGGGATTTTATTTATAGAAAATGCGAAGCATTGCTTCAAGTTTAGGTTGGTTGACTTGATTTAGCTTGAGGTTCATTGAGTGGTTCAACCACCATTTTCATTCTTTCAACATGCTTAGAAACATTTTATGTGGTTAGGTGAAGTCTTGATAATGTTGGTGGACTCTAAGACCCAGTTAATAAGTGTTTGAGGCGAAATTCTAGGATTAGACATTGTTGAGGAAATGATTTAGGCATTTTTCGGAACGTTTGAGCCTTTCCAGCCGACCCATGAATGAATCCCTCCCTAGTCACCCATTTGAACCTTATGAGATTATCATTGTCTTATTTGTCTTGCAAACCAAAAATTGTCCAATCCCTGTACCCTAAACACTTTACCTTTACTAGTGCGACTTTGTCTCTCAGCCATCTCAATCTGCTTAGGTGTACGAGACAACTATATATAAATAATAGTTGCATGTTCGTCACAATACTGATTACCTCAAAATTTATTTATAACCTTCAACTAAAGGTTTAAACAAATACTTTGAAACCTTTCAAGACTCATATATGAATCATGATATATAAAAAAAAATATAGCAAAAAAACCTTCCCCTTAAAAGAGATAAAGGGATTGTCAAGAATAAACTAAAGTTTTATTTATTTAAAAAAAAAAAGAAAACTTTTATGCAGAAAATTTTTAATCTTGACAATTTTTAACATCTTTAAAACATGGTTTCAAAATTGCTAAAACAAGCATGAAGAAAATCTTCATCTTAAAAATTCACATTTTCTTGAACAAATTTCAGAGATAGTCAAGGAAAAGAATTCAACTATATGTAGTGCATCAAGGAAGGAGTTAAACAAAATTAGCATTACAAATAATAATAATAATAATAATAATAATAATGATAATAATAAATAAAAATAGAAAAATAATTTTCCTGTATCCTTCCTTCATACAAAAATGTACACCTTTTTATCAAAGGATCTCAATTTCAACATATTACCTTGATTCTCATTACAAGCAAATTGAGCCTTTAAGAAATCTAAATAAGACAAAGCTAATAAGGACATTCGCACTTTTATCAAGAACAAATTCTCTTCCCTTTGAAGACAAATATAAAGATCAATTTATTGAATCTCATTTGTCTATTTAAGTGTTAAAGATTATCTTTAACCAATCAACTGCATGGGGAGAGTCGTATGGTAAGATGAACAAGAAATAACTTAAAAGGAATATCAATACTTTATTAATAATATATCACCATGGGGTTATTATTCTCACAGGATCTCAAGTTGAAATATTGCACACTTACCTTATGCATGGAATGTAACAACTAAATCTCATAATAAACCAATCAACAATAATGCCCAACTTTCGGATAATTAATCTCATTTAGGATGAAAAATTACCTTGGCGATACGCTACTATTGATTTACCCATGGTTTTACTATAAAATACACAAAAAACCCTTTGGGTAGATTACTGTATAAGGAATCAACCTTCCCAAATTAATGATACAGAAATTTATGAGTATTAATAAATGGATTGCTTTGGAAATTACCGTTTATCTCACCCATAAATCCTTCAAACATAAAATTCATGTACTTAACAACATGCACATAAATTCACTTTAACATATTCCCACAAATACACAATCATTCATGCATATATAAAACAACAGTAATAATAAATTATGAAACATGGGAATTATGAAATTTTCTTAACAATAACATGATTTATGGAACATTCTCAGGTCTAACTCAATATCTTGAATCCACCACTTAAAAAAAAAAAAAAAAATGATGCAACAATTCAGCATTAGAAGCAACAAATAATAAAAATAGCTTTAAAACCTTATAAGCTATTTTTTTTATAGAGATTCTCAGTACCATTAACTCCCCTTTGGGTAGAGAAAATGACATGCTATTACTATCCCAGGATTATAGATAATAAACAATTAAAATAGCTTTAAACTTCATAAGTTATTTTACATAAGGACATTAGGTACATCACCGTTAACTCCCCTTTGGGCGGAGAAAATGACACGCTATTAGGATCCCAAGTATAAAACTATAGGCAATAAATAATCAAAGTAGCTTTAAAACTTGATAAGCTACATCTTATAGGGATTCTTGGTGCATCATCATTAACTCCACTTTGGCAGTGAAAATGACATACTTTTAGGTCCCTACACATAAGGTTATCAAAAATAACTAATGAGAACATGCGATATTCAAAAGACTATTGCCCTTTTTGGGTAGATAAAACTTTCTAGGTCATAGTTCATCCTCCACTTAAGAGGAAAATGCATGTCAATTGAAAAATCATCCACTTATATGTGTATTGAATTTTTCAGGACCAGTGCATTTCCCAAATTCAACCTTATGCAACCTTTTAATTTTAATACAAATAATAACCTACTTTGGCAGGAAATTATGTGCATTAAAATTGAAGAATGTATCATTTTCCAAATGAATAATTTTACAAGTTTCAATGAATGCTCTGCTTTGGCGAATAAACATTCCGACAACTCAAAAAATATTCTCATGATACTGAGTAATATTTCCATAAACTAAAACAATGTATCATTTATCTAATGAAAAATCTTGCAAGCTTCAATGAATGTATCGCTTTGGCAATTAAACATTCTGACGACTCACAAAATTGTTCTACTGATACTAAATGATATTGCCTTAAATACTAAGATTTCTGAGATATACACTTAATTATCTCTAGCAATCTTAATTCAATAACCTTTTTGGATTTTAATAGTCATAATTAAGATTTCTCGAGATATAAAACCTTATTATCTTTGACAATCTTAATTTGATAATTATTCCAACCAAAAGAACAATCACTCCTTATAAATTGTACTCTATATAATTGTTGCATGTGAATGGAGTATAACTTTAAAAACAATAGAGGGAAATATGATTTAAAGGTAATTTCATCTTCAACGGTACTAGAATAGGCTCACGCGCAACCACACGCATCGAAAAAACAGTCACACGCACTCTTGCATGCCAGAAACATCATATCACGTGTTGACATGCCCCCATACATGCTCGCACGCGTTGCCACGTGCTAGAAGATCAACTTCACACGCTGAAAAACACGATCACGTGCTTGAAAAGAGTCTCACATGCATTCACGCGCTTCCACACACCTATATATCACTTCCACGCGCCTTCATGCGTTAGAGAACTGTACCCACGTGCCTCCACATGCCCGCATTCATCTCCACGCACCAACATGCTTCCACACACGCGGTCAATGACCCGATTTGACTAGGTCGAGTTGACCCGATTGGACTGGGTCGCGGGTCGCTATGACTCGATATATACGATAATATTGTTTGCCCCATGAAGGTTTATAAAATTTCATGTAGCCCCAAAAGTTTTATAAAACTGCATTTTCACCCCTACAATCTAAAAAAAAACAGATCTCAATATTTACACTCTAAAGGCCAAAATTCGTCCCTTTATCACCTTTAATGGCTAGAAAAGCCTTTCTAATGGCCAAAAAAACCCATTATGGGTTCAAATTATAGAAACCCCAAATTGGGATTATCTAAGAATTAAAAGAAAACCTAATTTATACAAGAACCCTAATTACACAAAATTGAATAAGACCTTGATTTCAATTTTAAAAAATCCAGATCCTATAATCTAAAGTGTTTGGCTTTGATACCACACATTATAAAATTAAAACATGAATTCTACTTCATTCTATTGACAATGTGAATAGAATTAAATTAAAAACAACATCCAAAAGATCAACACTTAAATTATAGAATGCTAAAATTTATAGTCAAGGGTTATTGACAAACTTGGTTGTGCCATGATTCTTGATCTTTGAATTTCTTAGAAGAGGAGCGACTGTTTTTTCCCCAAAAGGTAGAGAGCGTAAGTCTTCATTTCCAATAATGCAACCTAATGATAACTTCCAAAATGGGTTTCAGTTATCTTTTATCTCATATGGAAAGGGGACTTAGCCAATTTAATAATAGTTTGTTGGGCCCTCCCATTAAAGACCCAATAAACCCTAAGGCCCACACTTTGTTGTCAATCCAGATTAATCAAATGAAGTGTAATAGGCTAAACTTTAATATGATCACATTAAACCCATTAGTAAAGCAGTGGCCTATCAATTTACCCAGTTTTAATCAAAACTAACATATAATTAATGTTAGCTCACAGTTAGAAAATTTTCTTAATAGGAAATGGTACTATGATTGATAGTTTGTTTAAAATTCATTTAAGTGATACTGTTCCTTATAGTTTAATGTCTTCATATGATAGTACTGGTATTACATTACTAGAAAAAACCCCTTTCTTGATGGGTAATAACTGTCAAGAAGAGGGTTTCTTGATAGTTCTTCACCCATCATTGAAGCCAGTGTCAAGAAAGGGTGGTGACCATCTTTGAACTGTCAAAAATTTCTTGACAGATCTCTTGCCAATTATAACCCGTCAAGAATTTAACTGAATTTTAACCAATCCTTGACAGTCTTCGAATTGTCAAGAGATTTTAACAAAAATAAAAAATGAAAAATTTAATTTAGTAATAATAATAATAATCAAATTTTATTAACAATAATTTTTCATCTTTGATAGTCTTAAACCGTCAAGGAATTTTTTATTTTTATTTTTTGTAATTAATTTATTTTCCTGATTATTACCAATTAAATAATGGAATAATACAATGAAATTCTTCATAATATTCCTCAACCAACAACAATTATCACAATTCATAAATAAATTTAAACATTCAACAATCTTTCAATTAATTTAGTAAACAAAATTCAACAATAGTAGCATATCATTCAACAAAAGTTTGATACATATTTCTTCCATCATTGACGCCTTGACATCAATGAAACATCAATAACTAAAAAACGTTTGATACGTACATCGTCCATTCTCTTCGATCTCTGCATCTATGTATATTTTTTCCCCCATGAACTATAAAAGATTAAAAGTAGATAAATTCAGTACATAGTTACAAATAATGAAGAATAAAATAATAAAAACCAGAAACTATTGGAACCTTACAAAGAACTTACTCACCCATGGTAGCTAAGCTGCGGTAAATGTAAACAAACCCAAAAAACTCATATGGATGAAAGGATTTTGTTTGCTCCACACATACACCTGTATGGTTTAAGAAAATTAGATGGCCACTAGGTGATTATCAACAACAATATCACCAATAAAACAATGTTGCAAATTGGAAAAATGAAAACTAACCATCATGAGTGTCAATGAATTGTTAAGGAATATGAATTTCGCAAATGATTCTGACAAATAAGGTATCATTCCCCCAATAAGAACAGTGTCTGTTAAAAATGTTGCTCCAAACAAAAGCATGTAAAAGAAATCTACAGTCCTTCCCCTGAAAGAGTTCTCCTCAACAAGCTTGCAGTATCGACCAAGAAAGAACATATGGAACAAATAGTCCAAATCTGGCATTACAATGAAACAAACATGTCAATAAATGCCCTGCTCTTTTGAATGCTAAATTTAAACATCTTCCACTGTACATAGAACATACGCTTGTACTTGTTCCTTCATCATCGTAGTTGAGAACAACAATCATTTGTAGGTGGCTTCTAATTATGGCTCTTGACTGAATAATTTCATCAGCGTAAATTTGTGAATGAGGCAAAAAATACAGGGCCAAGTAAATATAGTCAATTATCCAGGAGCCCAGGGCTAAAGAATATTCACAGAATCGTATTAAGTTTGGGCTCTGTGAGAAACATTGATTTTGGGTCAAGGCTCATCCCAAACTAAATCTTTATTTTTGATACATGATAAGCCCACTAGTTTAGTTTACAGTGTTTACGTGATTGTGGAAGAATGAACGTGAAACCCGTCCTTGTAAGTATTTGTATTTGAAACAAAACACTTCCTCCGGAATATATAAGCTCGTAATTGACAAGTTTTTCCAGTTCCCACACCACACCCCCTAATTACACTCATACAGCTATCAGAAAATGAGGACTAAGTAATTCACAAAAATCAGTATGAACTTATTACGATTGTATCCGAAACATAAACAAATAATTAATATTACTTTTGCATATTAAACGTCAGAAGTAAATACATTTTGATCCTAGGCTCAAAAGTTTCTGAAATAAAACTTAGTTGTCTGAGCTCTAAAAGATTAAAAATAGATGGAACCATTCATTGCAAAAGCAAGATGTCAGATGTCACTAAGCATTGAATTTATCCAAATTAAAATCATTGTCACCACATTGTAAGTTGTAACCATATATATCATATATCTCAGCACGAACCTCTTCTGCTCCCATATCTCTCTACATTATAATATTATATTGAAGCATGAACTGACGAAATAGGGGGTATGTGAGAAGAAAGAAATTAAGAAAAAAATTATTCTCACTTCGATGTCAATAAATACACTTCATACTGCAACATGAAAGTCATGTCAAGTTATTGAATATAAATAACTTTTTTTGTTGGAAGAGAGATGAGAGAGTGACAAATATAGACTTCAGACTCCCCATAGTTATTTGAATTAATAAAATCTAACCTCGGGACTACGTTAAAGGCATCAGACAGGACAAGAAGGTTACTTAATAGTGAAAAAGCTATAGGTCAGCATGTCTTAACGACAAACTTGACTATCTAAACTTTTATAGAGAAACAAAACCTACATTACCATCATGTATTAACCATAAACTTGCTAATTTGGTAATGTAGCTATTTGTGAACGTAAAAATTTAATGCAGAGATGCTCATAAAAATTAATGCAGAGATGCTCATATAGTCATACTCAGACATTACAGGTATGAAGAAAATCCGCAAATCATTTCCAAGCCTAGTAACTTCATTTGATCAACAATTCACAGGTTTTGACAAACAAGAACATTGTTGTTACTGTGGAGCATGTGTAAATGTAGAGGTATACTTGATGTGCCTTCCTCTACATGCTAACGAACCCATGTTTCGACAGTAAATCTCAAGCAGTATAATCAAGATGCAAAAGAGACACTCAAAGGAAACAACAAATTTTTACCAATATCAATCAGAAACTTAACCATTTTTCAGAAGAAAAGAAAATTAGTGATTGGGCGCCAGAACTGATACTGCTTAACCACAAGTGTTGGATGCAAGCACAGATTAAAGGGTGATATTATCTATGAAATTGTAACACAAAACAGCAAATACATAAGAATAGTAAACAATAGCTCCTCAAAATTACAACCCAATCAAAACAAAAAACCAAGCAATAATAATAAATCTTAATAAAAAAATCAAAACCAATCATTTTCATGCTAAATACAAAACTAAAACTCAGGATCTATCATTCAATGAAAGCACCAAAATTCTCAAATATGAACCAAACGCAGTTAAAATCCTCTCAAAACAAAGAAACCCATTTACCCAGGAACAAAATCACCACGCATTACACCATCAAACCCCCAAAACCCTTAAAAAGCACACCAAAACAATAAAAAATTCAAGCCCTTTCTATTGAAAAGAAAATAAAAAACACACAAAGAAAGGAAAGAGAGAGAGATAAAAACATCGAGAGAGCAACCGATTGTGGTGACGATAGTGGCTGTGAGATAGGTGCAGGTGATTGGCATCTGTTTGTACCATTCCTCTACAGGTTGGCCCATTATTCTTCTACAAATTTCTCAACAATTTGGTTTATGAAACAATTCTGAAAGCCCTCAAAACAAGACGAATTTCAATCTTCGGGAAAAGGGGATTTTTTATTCAGAAAAATTGGCGATGGTTTTCAACGACAAGGTACAGGAGACAGCTATTAAAATATAAGGCTGTATTTGGCGTAATATTTTTATCCATATTCTGGATCCTATTCTCCAAATAATGTTTGGCACATTATTCCAAAAATATTACCCTATTTTTTTAATTATTTTTAAACCCCATAAGGTTATTAATTTTACTAAATACCCCCTAAAAAAAAGTTTAAAAATTAACAAAAATACCCCTATCAACCCAACTTGTCAGATTCCAGCAACCACCGTCGGTGATAGCCGGAATCTGTACAACGGCCTAACTTCCGACCATAAATGACCGGAAGTTCACCGATGTGGCCTTTTCCGGCCAGATCTGGCCATCAGCGACGACCAAAGAAATGGCCGTCATTGACGGTCAACGACGGCCACATCTTTGGCCGTCGCTGACGGCCAAAGATGGCCATCGTTTGGCCTTTTCCGGCCGTCGACTGCCATAACAGACCGTAGATCTGGCCTTTTCCGGCCAGATCCACCATGGATCTGGCCAGAAAAGGCCATAACGACGTGTTACGGCACAGATCCGACCGGTCTGTGCCGTAACGAAATTTTTCTGCCAGATTCCGGCGGTGGTGGCCGGAATCTGGCACTGTAGGTGGTGGGGGTGTTTTTGTCATTTTATATATTAGGGTCTTTAATTAAATTAGTAAACCTAAGGGCTTTTTCACAAATTTTTAAAATTTACCTCGTAATACTCCCCTATCCAATAACCCAATACTATCCCCAAAATCCTATCCAAAATACTAAACCAAACGCACCTTAAGTCTTCATCGAAAATTGGGGGAGTTTATTAAAAAGACATTTGAAGTTTACATTTAATTAAAAGGCTATCNAAGGTATGTTTTACAACTTAGGGAATTCGATTTTCAATCAAGGAATTAGAACTTGGATAATAGATTCTATGATTTGGGTTAGCATATCTAGGTGAAATCAACACCCTAGCAATTTTTTAGCATTGTTTAATTAGTTAAGTTGTTGGGTTTTGCATTTGTATTTAGTTTGTTAATCTTCCATCAATCCAATTTATTGTTGCTTCAATTAGGACTTGAACTAGAAAAATCGATACTTAGTAACACTATCCTCGTGGGAACGATACTCACTCATCACTTTATTATTTTTTACGATTAGTGCACTTGCTATTTATGCATGTTGTAGTTACAATGCATCAATTTTCTATATCAAGTTGTGTTGAGTAAGTCTTCGGTAAGGTTATTGATTTGGTATGTCTGTGGTTGCAGCTGAACTGTGTGAAGTACATGAAATAACATGAATCGATTGGCTTACAGCTTCGGCCGAGCAGTGAGCATTTATTGACGGTATATTCATACTATGGACAATTAGTTTTTCCCTGTATTGTTGACGCTGAGTAACATTAAACGTTGATAGTTTGTATTTTGTTTAAATTTTGCTTTACTGTTTTTTCTATCATGCTATCTATTTGTTCCAGTCGATATGTGAGTATTTGTTTTGGGACTGAACGTTTTATGTTAACAAGGCTTGTACGAGTATTGTTTCTACTGGCTCTATTCTTAGGTGACACAATCAGCCCTCAACTATTATCGATTTGTGCTGCTTGGTGCATCGTTGTCAGAAAGTAGCATTATCCGATAGTAGTTTAGGTTTGATTTTGTGATTTATGAACGGAATCTTATTGTATCGGAGTTGGTCATTGTGGATGTCAATGATTCATTCAAGTCAGCAGGAAAGTCCACGACATAAGATTTGGTTATTCCGGTTCAGTGTTGCTAGATTGTGATAGTTGCTTTTGTGCAAGTTATTTTACCTGCATGAACATTTGCGGTTTGAAATTTAATTATGTAAAGGTTTATTGGTTGTATTCAATATAAGGTGATTTTGAGATATTCAACTGTGTCTCAATCATCTATGTATTTATTAATACTTAGGCAATATATCAAAGGTGTGCTTTCTGAATCATAATATTTTATGAGAATGAATTATAACAAAAAATCAATATTTTAAACAAATTATAAATGCAATTAATTACATCATGGTTATGGTTCGACAATGCAATGTAGACCTCCATGATACCTTCATCTGTTGAAATTTCAAGCATTCTTAAATGATGGATGAATTATATATCAGTGTTTGCCTTATTATTACCATTCTATAGCCAAATTGATGGTTTGACAATGAAGTTATCGACCACAGCCGGCTTTGAGGAATCATAATTATGGACGATGGTTAGGCAACGAATTCCATAGAATTTGTTAGACAATTTTTAAAGGTGCCTAAATATAATATTAATAAAAAAATTGAAACGATTTGAAGTCTCTTTCTGTTGAAAATTTCAGTATCAATATATAAACGATAAAGTTTATGACTTGCATTGTAATAGACCATTTCCTGTAAGATATATATTTAATCAAAATTGATAGGTACAGTGTACTGTTATGTGATACTTTCAATGTGATATTAGTATTAATAGTCAGGATATCAGAATTTTGGTTTAACTATGGGTTAATGTACTTTTTTTTTATTGATGTGTTCAGTATTATGATGATGTTTGGTATTCTGATATTTAATGTAATGTGATACTTTCAATGTGATATTAGTATTAATGGTCAGGATATGAGAATTTGGGTTTAATTATGGGTTAATGTACTTTCTTTTTTATTGAAGTGTTCGGTATTACGATGATGTTTGGTATTTTGATATTTAATGTAATGTGATACTTTCAATGTGATATTAGTATGAATGGTTAGTGTACTTTCTTTTTTATTGATGTGTTCGGTATTACAATGATGTTTGGTATTCTGATATTTAATGTGGTTCTTAATATTGTGTTTTTATTAAAGTGTTGATAAAATAGGTGGTATTGTTTGTCACATAATAGTATAAGTTTGTGTCATATGCGATTTAAATAAGAATTACAGCTTTCTACATAACAATTAGAATTTAATTTTGTTATTATTGTTTTGTTGTTTATTATGTGTTATTGAAGTTGATGCAATTTTGTGGATATATATTTATCTGAAAGAAATCAATACATTGTATTTGCTATGTATTATTGTTAATGCGAAATTAATGTGAATTGTGAAGAGTGTTTATCTGAATGTGAAGGGTTTTATAGATAACTCTTGAAATTAATGTGTTTGTACATCATTAATTCGTATATCAAGCTATCCGAATTTTGTCCATCCTTAAATCATGGGTGAGTATGCAAATCCATGGTTTAGCATTGTTCCTAGAAAAGTTGTAAGAAATTATAAATGTAATGTATCGTGATTATGGTTCGGCAATGGAATGAGGGTCTTGATGAAATTCTAAGCATTCTTAAATGATGGATAGATTATGGATTGGTATTTGCAATATTACCATTCTATAGCCAAATCAATGGTTTGACAGTGAAATTATCAATCACAGGAGGCTTTGAACAATTATAATTATGGACAATGGTTAGGCAACGAATTCCATACAATTTGTTAGTCAAATTTTTTACGATGCCGAACTATAATATTAATAAAACATGGAGTGACCTATTTTCTCTTTGAGTTTGTAGTAGCAAAGTTGATTGATGCATTGTACTGTTATGTGATACTTTCAAGTGATATTGTTGTTAATGGTCAAGATATCATAATTTGGTTTAATATGAGTTATGTATTTCCTTTGATGATGTGTGTTGGTATTATGATGATGTTTGGTATTCTGTATTTAAGTCGTCTTAATGTAGTGTTCTCATTAAGTGTTGTGATGAAATAAATGGTATTGTTATGTCACATAAAGTATAAATTTGTGTCAAATGCAATTTAAATAAGAATACAAATGTCACATTAAAAAATTAAAAAGATAAAAAGATCCCAAATGTTATTTAATTTTGTTATTATTGTTATTTTTTATTAAGTGTTATTGTGTGATGCAATTTTGTGGATAGATATTTATCCAGAAGAGATCGATACATTGTATTGCTATGCATTATCGTTAATGCGAAATTAATGCGAAGTGTGAAAAGTGTTTATCGAATGTGAAAAGATTTAACATAACTTTTGAAATTAATGTGTTGATATATATGTGGTTGTTTATGTTGTCGTACACGATTAAGAGGAATAAGTAGAGGTATTTGAAAGTACATCATCAAATTGTTTCAAAAAAAAAAAAAAAAAAGCAAACAGATTGCTGGCATAGTTTAGATATAGTTCGTGTTACTGGTAAATGTGATACCTTCAATTATTTGCATTCTTCTATTGTGATACTGCATATATGTGTTGGGTTATGAATTCGTCTATAAAAGCTACTAACTTGCGTATAATAATATTATACAATTGTAATAAAGAAATTGACGAACAATATTGTAGTGACGATTGTAAATCAGTAAGTTCTTTTCTAGAGTTTAAAATTACAATGCTGAATAAAAAATCCCAGATACTATTAGATTGTGATAAGAAATATTTATAGTATGAATTAGATTATAACATTTGCTTTAATTGTAAAATCTCCATTGGGTATCGTTATTTCTTTTATTTTATTGTATTAATGATGAATTTTTTTTTGTTTGCAATTCTTATCAATGTCTAATAATTTTCTTAAAGATATTGATGAATCAAGAGATGATTGGATAGTTACTGTCAGAGTATCTAGATTGTGGGAGTGTAGGAATTTCAGAATGGGTGATGAACTTATGAGCCTTGGCATGATTTTGATTGATCAACAGGTATAAAATATACTTTAAAAATAATGTAAAGATTTTTATTTGCGATTTATACAAGCTTGTTGAAATTTGTAGTTTTCATTGGTTTTTTAGAATTAAGTTATGCACGGCTCGATACCAAAGAATAGGATTGCAAAGTTTAAAAATCAGCTTCATGAAAGGTCGATATATTTGATCAGACATATAAAAGTTATACCATTTGCTCCCTCTTACAGACCGGTTGAGGGAAAATATGGTATACAATTTCTGATGATCACGACTATAGAAGAATTAAAAGAACCAAGGATTGTTATTCCGAGATATAAATTTGATTTTGTTGGTCTTGATGATCTTCAGAATATGACAAATGATACAAGGTTATTATCAGGTACAGTTAATTTGAATATTTATATTTTAAATGCGTGATAATTATTTTTGTACATCAAATATGATAAATTATATGCATATATCATTGGAGTTTTGAATGCAATAGGAGAAATTGAAGAGATCAGATCAACGAAGACTAAAAAAAGAGACATCAGATTGTAGATGGCAGAGTAAGTTCTTTTGTTAATATTTTTACATTCTTCTTCCACATTAAATAATTTACGCTGATATTAATTTCAGGGAAGTAGGTGACATTATGTTATGGGGAAAGTTTTCTGAAGAAATAGGTGAACATTTGCAATTAGCGAGTACCAGCCCAATTGTCATAATAGTTACTTCAATGAATGTTAAAGATTTCCAAGGTAATTGATGGGAATGCAAAATGTCATATTTACCCCCCTTAATGTCTAGTCTTTTATACTTATTTGCTGCCTAAATGTACTCATTATTATTGTATTTTGATTTAGGATGCAAATGGAGGCGTTAATTGCAAAACGGAACTAACTAAGTGAATTTGGACAGTTTTGACACTGCTTCATAATCTGGGCATAACTCTCTCATCTGAGCTTCGATTCAGATGATTCAAAATAATATGGAATTCTAAGAAATACATCTACAACTTTCATGTTTTGAGTTTGGAGAGATAATCGCTGCATCAAGATTGGAATTAGGCTTCAAGTTGACGCACCTGCACTGCCGACAATCTGGAACATTCTGCCTTGTCATGCAAGTCAATTGGGCAGTTTATTATTGAAAGATTTGAAGACCTGTTGCACGCAAGTTACAGCTGGAATCACCACTTTCCTATTTTTTATTAAGACTTTATTTTATTTGCAAATTAGTCAGATTAGGATAAAGGTTATTTTAGGATTTTAGAATATTTTGAGGAGATTTAGTAGAATTAAAATTCGAATTGGATATTCTTAAGAGGGAGGCACTGCAGATTAGGTTTTCTTAGACACACAGACCACGCCTCTTTTTCTCTCTTCTGCAAATTTTCTCTTTGAATTTTTGTGATGGCCATGAGCGGCTAATTTTTATAACTTGGTCGAAGGAAACGGAGGCCTCAGAATCAATAAACTATGAGATCTAATCTATTTTTGTTAGTGTTCAATTTTCATGTTTGAGTATTGGATGTTCTTCTCTGCTTATTGTCATGATTGTTGCATTTAATTACTAGGAGGCCTACTAGTTTATTAATTGTTGCAATCTATTGCTAAGTTAGATATCAAATCGGTAATTGTTTGATTCCTCCAACTTGTGAAGCAATTAGGGTTAATAATTTGCTACGTCAGGAATTAGTAATCTTACGAAGAACACCCGACAAAATTAAATACAACTGCTTGAGTTTGTGTTGTTTAGCTTCATCAATCTCTCTAGTTCTTAAGGCTGCCACTAGATTAAATCTGTAGCGCTTGTCTAGGGTTGTTTAGTGGTAAGATTAATTAGATCGCTTGTTTCCTAATTAATTACAAATAAGGAGAGATAGGAAAATAGTTCCAACGGTGAATACTCAATGTATGAATTGATCTATATTTGCATCAATGATCAGTAGTAAGATTCCGATGGTGGATGTTGACTGAGACCAAGTTTCATCATTTTGATTGATTTCAGTAATTTAGTTTGAATTGCGTTTTCTGAAATTGTTTCCGTTTTACTAAAACCGCCCTCAGCCTTGTTCAAATAACATTAAATTCGACTAGACACTCTCCGTGGGAATGACCCTGACTAACACTACTACATGTGTTTTTAGGTTTTAATCTTGGTTGCCTACGACAGGACACCAGATTTTGGTGTTGTTGTCGGGGAGTGATTCTAATTGTTTTTTTTTTTTTTTTTTTTTTTTTTTTTTTTTTTTTTTTTTTTTGTTTTTTTTATTTATTTTTTTTTTTTT